>NW_026921757.1:0-10079 GCF_032062105.1 Saccostrea cuccullata | reverse complement strand
TCAGTCAAAAAAAATCCTATCCCAGAAATTGACAATCCCCCCCAAAAAAACTAAAGTAAATCTCACCCAAACGTCAAAAACCTATATCGTGGAGGTGGGGTGGGGGTAGTGGTGACTTCTATTGCCGCAAATGTTTAACTTTTCATACCTATTTTACACATATTCGTGTTTACCAGGGGGGGGGGATCTGCATTTTCCAAGGGGGGTCCATTGTAACTTTTTCCTTGTTTTAGTATATACATTTTTTAACCTTGTAAATTCTAGGGGGGGGGGGGGGTACTGACCCCCCCCGACAGATCCGTGCATGAATTTACATCATTAATAAAATTCAGACTGGTATATAATGAATTAAGCATGTATAAAATAAATATAAGAGGTTCTGAGTTATAGGTCACAGGGTCTGAGAATTTCATAATCAATTTGATTAATACATGTAAATTATAGAATTATTTTGACTATTTCCTTGGAAAGCCGCCCAATATGTAGGAGCGTGTATTTAGAGGCAAACACCTTAGTGCGGGTATTACTGTCTCATGACAGCATCTAGTTCTAACTTATTTTTTTTTAAAGTAGTAGAAACACTAACTTCAAGGTCAAAAGTTTATAATTATACATATCCACTGAAAGGCCTTGTCACAATAAATAAACACGTGGGGAAAATAAGTCCTGGCTCCAAATGTTCATAAGTTACATCAAAGGTTGAAGTGTAGAATTATTTTGTGAATGTTGGTCAAAATCAAGATGGAGGTAAAGAGGTCCAATTTGGTGGTACAAAAAGATGATCTTCTCACAAGGAATGCACCTTTGAAATATGAAGACCATAGCGACGCCCACTCATAAGTTGTGAGTAAGGTTACATTTCCGCGGACAAACAGACAGAAGGACGGACGTGGCGAAACTATATACATGTACCAGAAATTTTTGATATTTGCTAACTGTGTCGTTTTTTTGTTTTTTTTGTTTTTTTTTTTTGTTTTTTTTTTTTTTTTTTTTTTTTTTTTTTTTTTTTTTTTTTTTTTTTTTTTTTTTTTTTTTGTTTTGTTTTGTTTTTGTTTTGGTCTTATGTGGAGATATGGGAATATATTCAAGGCTCAAGTCCACATATAATAAATACAAACTAGGAGCAGAGCAAACTCCGATCTCCAAAACATCAGAGTTGGGATCAGGAGCCAGGGAGGAGTGAGCATCTCCTGCCGACTGGTTAAACCCGCCGTGCAATCCCTTTTTATAAGGATATAAAGTAAAAATCCGTCGTCAATTCAGTGTTTAGATAATGTACTAACAATTAGCATGAAAAACGTCAGTCAGTATTTGACTCCATGATAAATTGAATTTGCTGACAAGGTCATAGCATCGACTATATATGTATATAGCATCAATTCCTCAAGGTATTGTATTCCCTTTTACCTCTCAGACATACTTAATGTCTTAATTTTTGTACTCATGACCAGAAAACCCTAGCATGCTCATATCTAGGGATGACCTAAAGGTGCTGATGAATATCACTTATAATGACATACATGGTATTGTAAAATCTCCCTTTGATTGCAAATGTTTTCATGTTCTTTTTAAATAAATGGCTGAGATCTATCGATTGAAAAGTACAGCTAAGTTTCGTCATCCATCAAGCATTTTTTTCATATTAAGTTTTCTATTTAGTGAAAACATCTGTTTTAAATAGACCATTGACACTTTTAACGCATTTTTTCTTTAAAGCGTTCATATGAAAATAGTTCACCTGTCTAAAGGAAACAATTTGACTGCTATGTATCAATTCTCCTTTTTTTTCCTTTTAAAATTTCCGAATGCATCTGAAAACTATACAGCGATAAAGATTTTCTTACATTTAATAATCATTATCTTTCATAAGAATTTTTCGCCAGATTGTTTAAACAGTTTTTCAAAGTTTTCACATATTTTCATTTCTTTGCAGAAATCATTTCTAAAAAGCTTTAAGCTCAGTGTAGTGGCCATGCTTATACTTACTGAATTTCTTTAAAAGAACAAGAGAGAAAATCATTAGGTTTACTGTGATAAGAATAATAGAACTTTTCAACCGTAAAAAATTCAAATGTGTCTACATTTATAATTTATCATATATCATTTACTGTACATGTACATGTTGCATTTCTTATTGAACGACCATCGAAACTTTTTTAAAGACACTTTTATTTTTGCCACTGACGCATAACATCTTGAACATTTCTTTCAAATTATTTTTTGACAAATAACAAAACTCTAACTTTTGTTAAGTACTGTAATAAATACAGTATTTCGAAAGTAAAGGGTATTCGTGATTCATTTTTCACCAATTTCATATTGATCTGGGGCGTCGTATTCAAAAACGAAAGTACTTTCAAGTGGTTTTTGGTCAGATTCTGGACGTTTATGGTAGCAGTATTGCTTGACATTAAGGTAAAGTAGTCGGTGATTTACAAATCTTTTTTTTTCAGTAAATGAAGAGAATATATTTGTTTTTAAATGTAGAAACAAAGAAGAAAATGAAGATAGATGTTTCTTTGTGTCATTGTCAGAACACGACTACAGTGTATCATTAAAATTCGATTATAAGGTGGTATGGAATACCAGACGAAACTTCTTCATAATATACGTGTACACATATTTTGCCACATTTGTAGGATCTTTAATATTTCCATCTGCATTTGGTTAACCTATAATTTTTTTATTCATTATACCCCACGCAACTAGTTGCGGGAGGTATAATGTTTTTGACTGGTCCGTCAGTCAGTCCGTCAGTCAGTCAGTCAGTCAGTCCTCTTTTTTTGTCAGCGCAACTCCTCATAAACCGCAGTACAGAATTTCGTCAAACATTGCATATATTTAGGACACAATGTGTAGATATGCATATTACCAGGAAATTCCGATTCCATGATTTTTCCCGGAATTTCCGCACTTTTAACTTAGGCATTTGGCCATACCTTGAATATAGAGATGAACAGTTTGTCAGCGCAACTCCTCAAAAACCGCTGCACAGAATTTCGTCAAACTTTGCAGGCATTTATATCACAATGTGTAGATATGCATATTACCAGGAAATTCCGATTCCCTTATTTTTTCCCGGAATTTCCGCATTTTTAACTTAGGCATTAGGCCATACTTTGAATATAGAGATGAACAGTTTGCCAGCGCAACTCCTCATAAATCGCTGCACAGAATTTCGTCAAACTTAGCAGGCATTTAGGACACAATGTGTAGATGAGCATATTACCAGGAAATTCCGATTCCATTATTTTTTTCCGAGAATTTCCGCACTTTTAACTTAAGTATTTGGCCATACCTCGAATATATAGATGAACAGTTTGTCAGCGCAACTCCTCATAAACCGCTGCACAAAATTTCGTCAAACTTTGCAGATATTTAGGACACAATATGTAGATGTGCATATTAACAGGAAATTCCGATTCCATTATTTTTTCCGGGAATTTCCGCACTTTTATTTTATGCATTTGGCCATACCTTGAATATAGAGATGAACAGTTTGTCAGCGCAACTCCTCATAAACTGCTGCACAGAATTTCATCAAACTTTGCAGATATTTAGGACACAATATGTAGATGTGCATATTACCAGGAAATTCCGATTCCATTATTTTTTCCGGGAATTTCTGCACTTTTAACTTAGGCATTTGGCCATACCTTGAATATAGAGATGAACAGTTTGTCAGCGCAACTCCTCATAAACCGCTGCATAGAATTTCGTTAAACTTTGCAGATATTTAGGACACAATATGTAGATGTGCATATTACCAGGAAATTTTGATTCCTTTATTTTTCTGGGAATTTCCACACTTTCCAACTTAGACTTTTTGGCCATATTTTAAATATAGAGATGAGCAGTTTGTCAGCACCACTCCTCTTAAACTGTTCTACATAGTTTCAGCAACCTATGCTGATATTTAGAACATATTCCATTATTTTATCCCGAAGAGTTTTAACTATTATTCAAGGGAATTTCTCCCCCCCCCTCAGCCCCTCCCCCCCCCCCCCCACACACACACTTCAAATTAATTTGTGGATTTGTATATTGTCAAGAAATTTTGATTCCATTATTTATCTAGAAACTTCATTCCACATTGAAATGTCCTCATATGCAAGACATTTTGATGAGAAGATTTTTTGCAGTTCTTGCCCTTTTTGATCTATACTATGTATTTAAAGTGCACAGTGCCTTTCATTATGTGTTTCACCGTCAAGTTATGGGGGAGCGTGGGGTATGTGAGCTAGCTCACTTTTTCTTTCATTTTTTAATTAAAATACATAAATGATTTCGTCTCTCATAAAATTTATTTATTGTGAAAAAGTTTAATATTAAAAGCAAGATTATACTCTTGCTTTTTATATTACTCTTTTCAAAATAAATAAGTATACTGTTTACAAAAACAAAAAACGTTATCTGAAAAAAGAGAACATTCATTAGATACATTTTATATTAATTCTAAACAAAACATAAGCTTTTAATACAATTTATAACCTGCAAAATTTCAGTACATGTATACGGACGGTTTCCTTGCTATTGAACAATTTCAGTGTATCCCATTAATCATTTTGATAACAAAGTGACATAAATTAAATATCTATGAGTGGAGAATAGCAGATGCAAAAAAATAAATGAAAAGATCCATCTGTTTTATTATCTAAGGATACGAGAGAAGAATATGTTAAATGTTAACTAATTCTATACACTACATCTACTCTTTCCGCTAACAAGATACATAATACCCAGGCATGTTTTCAAAATGGTGCATGTATTTTTACATAGCAATTTAATAAATTAATTAAAATGTTGCATTGTAAATATTGCTGCATCATACACATTACATGCATTTTTTTTATGTTATTTTCGAAGAGTTATGGATGGTCTGCTGAAGAATCGGGATAGGATACAGTTATCAGAATGGATCGGCAGGGCGTGTAATCTCGTTCTTTTGTACAAGGTCAGCAGAGATGGGGGTTCGGCGGAGAAGTTTCATAATCTGTGTGACAACAAGGGACCTACAGTTACTGTGTTCTATAACACGGATAACAATGTCTATGGCGGATATTTATCAGAAACGTGGGGTGGAACAGACCAATGGTGTATCGACCAAAAGGCGTTTCTCTTTAAATTATACAGTGTTGGAGAATGGAAGCCGAAAAAATTTTTCTCAAATGGAAAATCTAATAATTATTACAAGAGCACAAATTATGGACCATTATTTGCTAATTTGTGGTCATTTTATGGATCCCCTGAAAAGTCCTGTTGTGGTTATAAGATGGGCAGTACCAGTTTTTTTAGCGGTTCACACTTTCACATGGAAGGAGAAACATCTCAGTCAATTGCAAATGGACACAATGATGTCACTGAAATGGAAGTCTACTTCGTAAAAGGTTATAAGTTATATTTTTACTCCAGTGATTCTAATAATTTTTCCTGCATTTTTGTCCCCCCGCTTGAAAAGTGGGGGATATTAATTTGGGTTTGTCCGTCCGTCCGTCCGTCTGTCCGTCTTTCTGTCTGTCTGTAACGCTTTCGTTTCCACACGATATCTAGAGAACCCTTTGAGCTTTTGCAATGAAATTTAGCATAGCAACTCCCTGTGGCCTAAGGAAGACCCCTATTGATTTTGAGGTCAAAAGGTCAAAGGTCAAGGTTATATATATATGTTTATTCACCAATCAAGGGCCCACGGGGGGCATGAACAATTATTACAAAATGATAACATTGATTACAATTCTATATTAAGGATAATGTAACATGACTAGTGATTAAGTTTGACATTGAGAAGTGCATCACCACACTGGATCAAAAGCATAGAAACCATAGAATGATAAAAGAAAACACAATTAAATAAAAATGATAGATATAAGGTAAATAAATAAAAAAAAAATCTTGTAGTAATGGCAGTACTCTAATATAAAAATAGAGCATCTTGAATGCAAAGGGCACCAGGGGATGATACCTCTACACAGCCAGTCTGGCAAACCTGTACCCTAAGTATTGAAGATGGTCATTCAAAAAAAAAAATCATTTAAGTATTAACAGAAATAGTAATTTCAATTAATAAGTACTTAGCATATAATTAGAATCTTAATGCAAACTACTCTCTTGGAGTTAGTTCAATAGATATTTGACATATGCATACCCACATACACAAACACACACTTACTGTTACACAAATCCATGCATACAAAAATAATAATTTATATACAAATATATGTATGTATAGCATATATTATAAACATACACCTATTGTTACACATATCCATGCATACAAAAATAATAATTTACACACATATATGTATATATATAAACAGATGGTACAATCATGTATAAATGTAAATCTGTGATCTTGAAGGTAGCATACAATTAATGTAAAGAAAAGGTAACTTGGATACAGAGGGTACCAGGGGACGATGCCTATGCACAGACGATTATACTGGCAAGCCCGTACTCTAAGTATCCAAGACACCCCTTCTGACTGATTCTGTACATTTAAGAAGGTAATGGGGGGACACATTAAATTTACAAAAAAAGAAAAAAAAAAAAAAAAAAAAAAAATTCCATAGGTTTACTATACTTTTCATACTTCAGCTCTCATAATCATTTTACTGACTTGAATCAGTATTTGCACATCCTCATTAGTCATGAGCCAATTTAACTTATTATCACTGTCCAAGTTGTGGAAATTCTTACAGGAATTGTTTATTAATTCATACAAGACTTTTCTTTCATCCTTAATGTGGTTACATGAAAAGAGAAAATGTTTCTCATCATCAACTGTTTTGTTATTGCATCTATTGCAGTGTCTTTCTTCTCTAGGAATGCCTATATATCGACCCCTTTCAATATTAAGTCTGTGAGCTGATATGCGAAAACGAGTAAAACTTCTCCTCTGCTCAAAATTCTTAATTAAATTAAGATACTTTTCTTGACCAAAATTTTGTTTAAAAGTGCTATAGCATCTCAGCTTTTTATCAGAGTGTGATTTAAGTTGAGAATTCCATTCTTGTATATAATATCTAAATAAACAATCTTTAAGTTCACGTTTGAATTTGTGCATTTTGACTGAAGTTAAATCACGAATACCCTCGATATTGGTAATAAGAAAATTAATGGAGCTGTACCAAGAAGGGAGTTTTTTCTCAAACAATGATTTGGATTCACAATATGCATCTTTTAAAATTGGGAAAGAATGGCCTAGATTTTCAAGCCTATACCAGTACCTTATCATTGATCTTACAATGTCAAAGTGCAGGGGAAATCTACCTAAATCTGACAATACAGCAAAATTAGTTGCAGTTTTATGCACACCTAGTACTGATTTACAAAATTTCAAGTGGAGTTTTTCACAGAATAAGTTGGAGTATATTTTATCAATAGTACAATTGGGTATGCTATTTTTTTTTGTAAATGGATTAAAACAACCCCAAACTTCAGATGCATACAATAAAATAGGTTTAATTGTATGGTCAAAAATATGAATAGTGGTTTTAACCTCAGGATTCAGGGAAATGAAATTTTTCCTGAGTTTAAAAAATGATTTTAATGCTTTTTGATAAAGCTGCTTTTGAGCAAAGGAGAAATAACCCGAAGAACAAAATGTCACACCTAGATATTTGTATTCAGACACACATTCCAGTTCGACATCATCGAGGTAAAATTTTGTTTTGGAGAGTCTACCTGCTTTGTTAAAAACAACTATCTTTGTTTTAGATGTATTTACACAGAGACACCAATCGTTACAGTATTGCTGTAGAATATTAAGTTCTTGTTGTAAACCTTCCGCTGTGGAGGAGAGTAGAATTATGTCATCAGCATACATCAAACATTTAACTGAATTTGAATTTAAGTAAACAGGGTCAGTAGCTGAGTTCAGGTAATCTGGAAGATCATTAATAAAAATTTTAAATAAATTGGGACTGAGATTGTCACCTTGCTTCACTCCCAAAGTTATTGGGAAAAAGTTAGTAATCTTATTATCGACTCTGACACAGGATTTACTTGATGTATACATACTTTTCACTACTTCATAAAAATTTGTTCCTACCCCTATTTTGAGGAGTTTAATTTTGATTCCTGTGTGTATAACAGTATCAAAGGCTTTTTGAAAATCAACAAAGCAGGCATATACTCTACCATCTATAAATTAGCAAATTCTGTCTGTTATAACACTTTCGTTTCCACATGATATCTCAAGAACCGTTTGAACTATTGCAATGAAATTTTACATAACAACTCCCTATAGCCTAATAAAGACCCATATTGATTTTGAGGTCAAAAGCTCAAAGTTCAAGGTCGTAAATTTATACATTCTGTCTGTTTGTAACACTATCATTTCCGGACAATATTTCAAGAAGATTTTGAGCTTACGTAAATGTAATCTTATACCAAAACTCCCTAGGACCTCTCTCACCCCTCTCAAAGTGCCCTGCCCCGTTTGTTTTATTAATAATCATAGTATTACATATCGCTATTTTTAGCACAGGGGCATGAGGAGAGTTATTGCATATAAAACATGTTCTCGGCGGACGTTATGTTCTTATCACATCTATTAGAACTGTTTAATAAAGGCTATATAAAACAAACAGCGTGGATTGTGTAAAATTTTGACAATACCGTACATGAATATATACCTGTATGTGACTTCATGATTGCTTATAATTCGTGTCTCTACAGAGCTGCGCCGTGGTCTAGTGGTATGTCTCTCGCTTCAGATGTGAGAGGTCCCGGGTTCGATTCCCAGACGAATCATATTTTTTTTCCCGAAATACTTTTTTTAACTAAATGATAGTATTCAGCATGTGAAATGAAAAATTTATGAGGTGTGGCTTGTACAAACTCATAAGATCATTACAGTGTGTTAATAAATATTCCATATAAAAAGAATCTTCTATACACATAATAAAGAATAAGCAATCAAATCTTTATATCCATATTGCCATATTTTATTTGCTTCAGTATACATGTATAGATTTAATTATTCTAAAAATTCAGTCAGGGGATACGACTCCCCCCCCCCCCCCCGAACTCTGCATTGTTTACTTTTTCCCTAAGCGGGGGACACAAATTCTCTGAATTAGCTTGTCTTAAATGTAACCAGCTGACTGATAAAACGTTGATTCACTAATGTTTAATTAATTATAATTTCATAATGCTTAAAAATACTTACAAGAACATTATTTCTTATGTCTAAAGATGGTCCTTTAGCTTTGGAACACGCCACTTTGTGGAGGGAACAACCACAATGGAACTTGCAGGTAGGGTTTTTATTTAAAAATTACTTATAAAATTTTTTTGGGTCGTTTGCTTTTTTTCAATAACCTGTGAATGTGTGTAATCATTTTCCTCATCAGCAATATTTTTTCTCATTAAGTTTGTGTTTTTCTATAACCTTGAACTTTATGTATATATTTCTTTATCTGATATAATCACTTTATCATTTTACTGTATGATAATGTTTTATTTTGTTCCAAAAGGCAAAGATTTAGACATGTGTACAGAACATTATTTTAAAAATCTTGAATATAATACAGAATCATACTTAATATACTTTAATTTTGTCTTTTTAGTTAGCATAATTTTCACAAATTCGAGACTTAAAGATGTGATAGTAGTTTTAGATGCTTAACAATTAAGGGCATGATAAACTTTTAAAGTATCTAAAAATATCTTAATATTTTTTTAAAAATCTTACAACTCTCTTTGTGACCTCAGAGTCTACACTTTTATATCTTCATTCTTTTTTAGCTCACCTGAGCCTAAGGCTTTTCTGATCAAAATTTGTCCGTTGTCTGTCGTTGTCGTAAACTTTTCACATTTTCAACTTCTTCTCAAGAACTAATGGGCCAATTTCAACCAAACTTGCCACAAAGTATCCTGAGGTGAAGGGAATTCACATTTGTTCAAATGAAAGGCCACGCTTTCTTCAAAGGGGAGATAATTATGAATTAGAGAAAAATTAATGGCATTTTTAAAAAATCTTCTTCTTAAGAACCAATGGGCCAGGAAAAATGAAACTGTGGAATCATCCTCAGGTAGTGAGATTCAAGTTTGTTCAAATCATGACCCATAGGGGTAGG
>NW_026921756.1:0-101409 GCF_032062105.1 Saccostrea cuccullata | reverse complement strand
TATTTCAAATTCACTTGAATACATCGAGTTGACATATGATTCGTAATGAAATATACATGGAGATAACGAACAGTAATCAAGCTCAAAAGTCCGTAAAACAATACAAAATAGGAGCAGAGCAAACACAGACCTCTAAAACATCAGAAGTGGGGTCAGGTGCCATTGAAGAGTGAGCATCCCAATGTGCCGTAGATATATCTATATATATGTCAAGCTCAGAACCATATGAATCTGAGACTTTCCATTTTTCTCCTTATTTTTTTTCTCCTTTTTTATTTTATTGTTCATTTCCTCATTTTCCGTCATTTTTTTCTTCAATTTTGTAATCTGTAACCTTTTAAAATTACTCTAAAAGACATATCTTTGTAAAACCCCAAACATATAAAAACTAGTAGCTACATTCGTACATTGATCTCAGATGGGGAGAATTTATTCACTTTTGCCTGCTGTTCAATCCATGTTCATTGCACATGTGTATATACTTCTATGTATTGCATGAATTAAATACTTCTTAAACTAAACTATATGTCGAGCTGAGAACCACAGCAAGTGCTCTTTTCTTCTCACAAAGAAAGTTGTAAATAAATTCTGCTTCATATTTATATCAAATCAGGTCGGCTTATAAAGGAATACTTGTGATCACATCTGAATCAAAACAGTTTGTTGGAAGATCTTGTCTCCGATCGCGAAGGCTAAAGATGTTAATGAGAACCCCAGCATCCTTTTAAATGTCAACATTAGAGTACGTGTATGCGTTGATTGATTGTATATTGTTTAATGTCCCTCTCTAGAATTTTTCACTCATATGGAGACGCATTTTGTCCTATACTCGGCACTCGGGGCCATTGAGCAGGGAGGAATCTTTTTTTTTAGCCAACTGCGACAAGGGACCTCGGTTTACTAGTATTCAGTCTCATCCAATCATGGAGTGTTTCGTTTTAATAATCCTTAAGCCATTCAGATTTCTTTATTTCGTTATATTTCCGTCACCACAATCGGACATTGTCTAGCAAGCTGTGATTAGACATATTGCCATTGTTACTCTGTATAAAACTTACTTCTTCAACAAGTTGGTTTAACTTCTTCACTATGTTTTTAACTTCTGCCTCTGCTTTCCTTAGATTGTCAGTAACTGTTTCCTATTTCTTCTTCTTGATTTCTAGCAGAATGTTTATGATTTGATCGTAATGTATCTGCAAGGTTTTAACGTCAGAGTCATGAAGATATTCATTTTCTTTTATCTTTTTTGATAACTCCATAAATTCTGAGAATAACTTGGAGGAATCCCTGATGATAGTGAGTTTCGATTTTTTCAGCAGTTCTTTTCTCATTTCGTCTGCTGCTGTAGCCAAAGTTTCCCAGTTGTGATCCTTGTGCTCAGTTTTTGCACACTTAGAACAAATGATTTCATCACAATCCTCACAGAATATATCTGTACGCACGCTGTGTTTGTCACACGTTGGAATGTGTTCTTGAGGAGAACCTTCTATACATTCTGATTTGTTTGTCGCCATTTCTACCTTGTGTTCAACTGTTGATTAGCTGACATTGAAAGCTGTCAATAGGATTCAGCGAATTCAGCTGTGAAAGCATTAAGGACTCTGTTTGTATACGCCACATACGATTTGCAAGTTAAAATACAACCCCTTTGTATGTTTTGATGTGTTGGTTACCACTAGAACAATTAAATGAATTGACATATGCATAGTCAGCAATACGATTTAATGGTTGGTTGCATTTAGTACCAATGCTTAAACATCTTTTTTTACTTTCTGATCTACCATTAAATTTCAATCAATAGAATTGATTTAAAAGTGATCTGGGGATTTCAATAGAATAAAACGTTTACAAATGATAATCTTACTGCAAAGATTTCCTTAGGGAAAATCCTTCTCTAGAGCCAGTTTTCCTGGGGGAATTTCTACTCTAGTGCCAGTTTTCCGGGGGAAAAGATTTAGGGGGAAAACCTACTCTACAAGACCGGTTCGCGAATACTGTGGTACTACTCTTTTGCAAGTGACACACTTCGGAGATATATGACATACATCAAATTCTTTAATAGATGTCATTTTTAAAAATATATCAACAATTGTTTCTGAAAATGAAAATAATTATTTAATCCTAAAAATGGTTAAATATATATTTTTTAATCAATTTTCAGTTAGAATGAAACATATGGAGATAATGAACAGTATTCAAAATCAAACGTCCATTAATCAATACAAAACAGTAGCAGAGCAAACACGGACCTCCAAAACATCAGAGGATGTGGGATCAGGTGCCATGGAGGAGTGAGCATCCCCTGCCGACCGGTCACATCCGCCGTGTGCTCCTTGTCATGATCGGGAAATAACGGGAAAAGCCGTAGTCAGTTCAGTATATAAATAATCAGCATTTGACTCAATGATAAATTGTAATTGCTGATAAGGTCATTATATGAACCATAGAACTTACGAAATGAGGACTTTAAACGAGACTGCTGATATTCTTGTTTCATCAACTTGTTTGTCAATAATTTACCTCGTTTTAGAAATTGTTCATACGTAGAGCATGCTCTTGAGTATCGAATCAACTGATATATATAAACTCCGCATGCAGGTGATGAAGGTATATTGCTGCATAAATAAGGGAAAATGACGATAGAAAAGTTAAATTCATCACGTTTATCATAGAGCTTGGTTGCTAGATTACCATTAATGTCTTTTTCAAGTAAAATATCCAAGTATGAAACAGATGTTTCAGACTCTTTGGTATCTTTTATCTCAAGCTCACCAACATATATCGTACCGACAAAGGAATAGCAATAACCATTGTTAATTGACAGTACGTCGTCGTACAGAATGTGTTTTAACAAAATAATTTTGCAAATGACCAAAGATCGAGTACATGTAAGTAAATTTAAGAGGTCCATTTTTAATGAAAAAGCAGCTGTATATGATATAAAAAGCCTGGACTTTAATTCAACGTGAGGAATGATTGTGTATAAAGTTGAATTGTCGTAAATTTTTAAGCTGTTGATTTTGGTAAAATCTTGTAATTTCAAATTGCCCAAAAGTTCTTTGGAATTTTTGAGTATCCACATCTGATTCACACCAATTCAAATTTTCTGAAAATATATTTGATATTTAATAATTTTCCCTAAATCAAATGAAAATTGTAATGATTGTCTTTGAGAAAAAATACTCTGGGTTACTCGTACACAATAACGGAGACAGGACTTGAGAATTTAGAGACATTTTTTGTCAGTATGTTGAATTGTTTTATTCCAGATTTTCAGAACCTGAGTATCAGCTAACCTAAAGGTACTATAGTATGTAAAAGGGGAAAAGCTTCTTTTGTTTCATATACTGCAGTCTGCTTGAAAAGATACAATCATAACGACTGTGCCTTGAATCATTTTAAAAAAAAAAAAACTATGACTTTGTCTTCTAATATAACAAATTTATTGAAAATTGCAATGATTTTATTTTTTCAAAAATACTTACAAACAATGAGATTTTAATAAACAGGTGGACATCTTGTCAGTTCGTAACCGTGTATGATTAAAATTGAAGACTAAAAAATTGTTTGTATCTGAAAACTTTAACAAGTCCTTTTGTATTTCCTATCCATAATTTAGATTTGTACAGTGATAATGCGGTTGGAAATTCCATTTCACTCTTTGTAAGCAAAAACTTCAAGAAGCTCTCAGAAGGACTCAGTAAATGTATCCGATGATTTGTTGCGTCGGTAACCAGTATGTTCCAAAAAGAGTCACATGCCACATCATACGGATCAAAGTTGTTGCAAGTCACATTACCTCCATGATACACACACTTAACTTGACCAAGTGTAGACAAAATAGTCAGATTATCCCTGGGATATGCCCAGTCTACAACACAGATGTCACTGTTACCATTCTGTGCAATGCGTTGTGGAAAAGAAAAAAGTTGTTCCTGAAAATAAGGATGACCACCGATCTCATAAATGACGTCACCTGTTAAGGTCATATGTCTTACTGAACTTGTAAAAGGTTCCCAGTATTCAGAATAATCTGTCAAGGCGACCAGAAGACCACCATCCACCGACTCACAGATTCCAAGTGGTAGTAATTTTTCTGTATTCGCGATAACAGAGACAGAACCCAAAGGAAAGAGTTGGCAAATAGTATTGTTCCCATTATCGGTGAAAAACACTTCACCATTCTTACAGACACAGATATCACAAAGGTTTATCATGAATTTTCGTTTGTTCTTACCTTTTATGTTAATTTGATTAAAACAGTCCAATAAAAAAGACTGGATATAACATATATCTTCACTACAAACCTCAAGGGTACGTACTGGATTATCTCCGTTTTGAAAAAATCCCACTTCATCGGCAACGGCATCAATTGACCAAGTTTGCCGAAAGTCATCAAAAACTTTTTCTCCACCATATTCTAGAGGATCTTTAATGTCTTCAATATTAGACCGTAGCTGTTTCAGCATTTTTAAGTTGTCGATCAGGTGGAAATCTGACATAGTTCTGCCGTTGTTCTCAATTAATTCTATGGTGACAACAAGCTTGGATTTTTTCTTGTCCATCTGAGATTTCAGAGATTTTATTTGTTCGTTTGTTTTGCTCAAGTGGTTTTTCAGTGTTTTTTCATTGCTTTTCTTGATTTCTGTTAACCTGCGAATCACGTTATCAAAGTGCTTCTGTAAAACTCTGATATCGTTCTCAAACTGAATTTTATTATCCCTTTCCTTTGTTAATATTTTCTCCTTTTTCTCCTCAAACTTCGGTATGTCTTCGTTCTTTATCTCTGTTAGGTACGTTAAGAGTTCTTCCCTTCTCTGGCTAGCTACGTTAGATAGCGTGTCCCAGTTATGATCCTTGTGCTTAGTTTTTGCACACTTGGAACAAATAAATTCATCACAATCCTCACAGAACATATCGATTCGTTTGCTATGTTTGTCACAAGCTGGAATATGTTCTTGAGGAGAGCCTAGAACAGATTCAGGTGTGTTGGTCGCCATTTCTTCTTGTATTCAATTGCCATATATTCCTTATAACGATGGTTGGCTATACGATTCACTGGTTTGTTTGAATAGCGTTGAATAGGCTCTCAATTTTTCTTATGAATCACGAATGATAATGAAAATCAGTAATATGGATTTAAAAACATACATGAGGTTGCTAAATATCTGTATAAACAGGAGCAGAAATTTCTTTAGATTAATCATCCATGAAAAGACTTATACTGTTCTCTCTCTTTCTCTCTCTCTCTCTCTCTCTCTCTCTTAGATTCAGATTTAACTTAATATTCTGAAATACAAAGGATAAACTATTATCCAAGAAATGACAGTTTAGGAACATGATTGAATTGACTTTAAAAAACATCAAAATAAGTATTGCGGAATCAAGATATTATAAATCACGGTTATAAATGAACACAACAAACAAAACACTTACTTTCTACCTTGTTGCAAAATCAAATACTAGGATGAAGTTTTTTTTTATTTGTTCATGAAAAGTAAAGAATATATTTTTATGAATTTCAAATTTCGTACTTCGAAATTATACCTGGTAGTATAAAGAAATCCGTCGTTGAAAATAATTTGAAAATCCCTCTCTCTCTTTTCAATAATAATTTGGAAGTGATAGTACAGGAAACCCCGATTTTATCCTACTGAGCATGTTTGTTTTATAGACTGAATTAATAATGTTAACAACTGAGTAGATATTTCTAAGAGATACTTTTAACAAGGCTATATCAAGATCACGATTCCCTAGTGTTATGCCGATCGGTTTCTGATGGTAGACCGCATTCTTGTTATACGCATGAACTGAGTCAAACCTAAAAGATACTATTGTTTGCAGATAAGTATAAAGTTTTACGTTTCGTCACGGTCTTTTTCGTCGGATGCATCCAGCGTAAACAATTCACATGATTGGTCAACTCAAATTATCAACATTGACACGGAATAGTCTGTTGCACGAGAAACCAATCAGGGATAAGAAGAAAGTTCCAGTCGTAAAGCTGGCAAGTAGGAGGCGTTTCCAATTTACCTTGAGCGCAGCTGTCAGCTAGATCGTGACGTAACGTGAAACTTTACACTTAGCTGCAAACTATAGTAAACATAGGTTGTGATTGTTCCTTTGCAAAGCACCCGAAAATAGCAAAGAAAGTCACATACCTTTCGGATGAGACCTTAAAAAATGAAGATTTAAGTCGACACGATAACGAACCCTTTCTATTTGGTACCGTAAGTTCCGGGAACATGTACATGTTTAACTTTGAAGCTCTTGGACGACATTTGATGCTTCTCTTGAGGTGTGAAGAATTCTCAAATAAGACGTAAAACAAATTAAAATCAATACTTCTTCCTAGCAGATCAGTTTTGCTCTATGTTTTCAATATAACTAAGGATAAAAATTCAGTTACAAATTCAATCAAGATTTGATTTTAACAAAATAATTGTGCCATTGCGATTATTTTATTGAAACTTAAATGATAGTTATCACTTGCATGTTCTTGTGGCGTTGTCCAATGGGAGATCTAGACACGAGGATTAAATATCACATCATTGTTCTGTTTTTGATACTACATGTACATGTTTATAAATTTTAATTTCATGATATCTTTTACATGGTTTATAACAAGTAAAGTATCATCTCTAAGACACCTGGTAAACAGGGCATTCTTTTCCAAATCCTAACAATACTAAGTAATATCTTCTCTCCAGCTGGATGAAGTATAATATTATAAGAATCGGTCATGTCACTATCTGCTGGATCAATGTCTCTACTCTCACCGAATCCATATTTAAACTGTTTAAGTTTAGATGAAATGGTCGGGAGTCCCCTAAGATGTTGATAACCATTACTCGTAAAATTCTCGTTTTGATCCACAGTAACTATCATCCCATTTTTTATAAAACACAATGTCTATCTGACACAAACGACGAAGATACAAAGGGTACATCTCCACTATGTCTATTAGGTGAATTATGGTTGATGCAAAAGCCCACAGAACAAATGAAACAAATGGATTTAACGAACAGTATTCCAGATTAAAAAAAATCATAAAATAATACAAAATAGCAACAGAGCAAGCACATACCTCCAAAATATCAGAGGTGGGATCAGGTGTCATGGAGGAGTGAGCTTCCCCTGCCGACCGGTCACCTGCCGTTTGCTCCTTGTCATGATCGGCAGATTCCGTCGACGATTATGTGAAAAACCTGAGTCACAATTTGGCTTAATGATAAATTTTATTTGGTGACAAGATCATTGTATCGGCGATAACAATTACGAAATGGTGACTGTAAGAAGACTGCTGATATTCTTGTTTCATCCCCTTGTTAGTCAATACCTTAATCTTGTTTTAAAATATGTACGTAGATTTATATGCAGGTGATGAAAGTATAATGCTGCATGAGTAAGGGAAGTTTAGTTGAATCCATGACTTTGTTTGCTGTGCTCCAGATTTGTTTAGCTTTGATGGGTTTTTGAGCTTGATTACTGTTTGTTACCTTTACTATAGGTACTCCACTGTTTTAAATATTGTATACAGGGAAAGGATTACCTGCTATAATAAGTAGCCCTCCCTGATTTTTTTTTATCTGTACCAGTCACTCTCATCACAAGAGTGTAAAGAAAAATGTAATTACTTAGTAAAGTAGATTTTCAAGGTTACTAACTGATTGTGCTATATGGCCTCACTAAACATTGATAAATAAAACTATTCCATGTGACAATTTTTCGAAAATAGCGATAGTTATGCCTAAAATAAAGTAATTCCTACATAGATCCGCTTCCTAGAGATCCCTAGTTTCATTGGCTGTCGCAAAATAAAATCGATCAAGGTCAGTAAACATGGCGGATAAATTCAAATTGTGATGTTAATATACATGATAAAAAGCCGTTATATGGATTGTTCTGTGTAAGTTTGGATTGCTTTATGTTTTGCATAGCTAAATTTTTGGAGTTCAGGTAGGAAATGTTAATTAAATATTCATTTACTGATAATTTAAGCCGAAATCCGTGCGGGAGTGAATCAAATGTTACGGAGATCCTAAGGAGTTGTACCCCCCCCCCCCAAAAAAAAAAGAAAGGAGAGAGGGCTACATTATTGCAGCTAGGAAAGGATGACTGCACCTACGGATATGCGAAATATGCGTCAAAATAAACATTAAAAATAGACATTTTTCTTTTCATTGTAAGAATGATCAACATCTGATTCACAACATTACTTAATTACAATAAATAAAATGAATTTACGATGTAGGAATATGTTACTACTTACGTAACAAGTTTATTGAATTCTGCAATTGTAGTTTTTCAAAAATATTTACAAAGGCTGAGATTAAAATTCAGAGCTAGACACTTTGACAGTTCATGAAGCTTTTCTACCTTTATGATTATATTTGAATACTATACCTATGTTTGTATCTGCAAACTTTGACAAGTCCCTTTGTATTTCCCACCCACAATTTTGATTTTTGAAGTAATAATGAGGTTGGAAATTGAACTTCACCCTCTGTCAGCAAATACTTTAATAATTTCCCAGATGGACTAAGTAAATGGATCCGATGATATTTTTCGTCGGTAACTAGGATGTTACAAAAGGAATCGCATTCCACGTCATACGGATCAAAGTTATCCATCGGGTGGTTTCCAGGGTGATCGTCTGTCATGGTACATCCGCGATATACAAACTTAACCTGACCGAAAGAGACATTATGACCAGACTACCTGTAGGAAATGCCCAGTTTACAATACAGATGTCAGAGTTACCATTCTGTGTGAGGCGTGCTGGATAAATTAAATGAAACCCCTCTTCCATATACATGTACACATCTATGACATCACCTGTTAATGTAAGGCGTCTCAGAAAACATGAGGCAGGGTCCCTAAAAGTAATATGTGGAAGTAATTTCACAACATCCCTAATTAAGGTGACTAAAATACCACCATCAAGTGCCTGACAGATTCCTAATGGTATATGGGGTGTATTCGTGATGACAGAAACTAATCCCGAAGGAGAGAGTTGGCAAATAGTATTGTTCGCATTATCAGTAAAAACACTTTACCATCCTTACAAACACACACATCAAAGGGATTTATCTTGAGCTTTCTTTTTTTAGTCCCTTGTATGCTAATTTGATTCACGTACTCTGATGTATGGGACTGGATATAAGTAAAATTATCACCACACCCATCCAGTATACGTATGGGTTGATCTCCGTATTGAAACAATTCTACATCATCAGCAAAAACGTCAATTGAGAAAGTTTCCTGTAACATATCAAAGATTTTTTTTCCATCGTATGGCGAAGGAAATTCACCGTCTTCTATGTCATAGAGTAATGGAGTTTTACAGTTTTCAAGCAGATTGTAATCGGACATGCTTCCACTGTTTTTCTCAATATATTCTAAGATGTCAACAAGCTGGGTTTTCTTATCTAATCGAGGCTTCACACTCTTTAGTTGTTCGTTTGTTTTACGCAGGTTGGCTTTCAGTATTTCTTCATGGCTTTTCTTGATTTTTGTAAGTCTGTTAATCACTTCATCGAAATGTTTATGCAAAATTGCAACATCATAATCAAAATGATTCTCACCATCCCTTTTCTGTGTAAATATTTCCTCCCTTTTCTCCTCAAACTCCGGTATGTTATGCTCCTTTATGTGCGCTAGGTACGTCAGGATTCCCCTCCTTCTCTGACTAGCTATGTTAGCTAGCGTGTCCCAGTTGTGTTCCTTGTGTTCTGTTTTGCACACTTAGAACAAATGAATTCATCACAATCCTCACAGAACATATCAATTCGTTTGCTATGTTTGTCACAAGTTGGAATGTATTGTAGAGGAGAGCCTACAGCAGATTCGGGTGTGTTGGTCGCCATTACTACTTATATTGAATTGCCATTTCTTATAAGGATATTTGACTATACGATTCATTGGTTTGTGTGTAAAGCGTTGAAAAGGCTCTCAATTCCTCTTATGAATTGCAAATTAAAATGCAAATCAATAATATGGATTTAAAACAAACAGGAGGTTGTGAGAAAATCTAAATAAACAGGAGCATACCCTTCTTTCGATTAATCATCCATGAAAAGAATTACATTGCTCTCTCTCTCTCTCTTTCTCTCTCACATGGATTCAGACGAAACTTAACTATTCTGAATTACAAATGAGAAATTATCCTCCAGGTAAGGACAAGGTGGAAACATCATTGAATTGACTTTTAAAAACATTAAAATAAAGTATTGCGGAATCAAGATATTACAAATCACGGCTACACGTATAAATGAACAAAATAAACAAAACACTTATTTTTTATCATAATGCAAAACCAATCTAGGATGAAGTTTTTTAAAATTTATTTATGAAAAGCAAAGTATATATTTTTTATGAATTTTAAATTTCGTTATTTGAAAATATAGTTTAAAGAAATCCGTCGTCAAAAATAATTTAAAAACCCACCTCTCTTTTTTCAATTATAATTTGGGAGCGATAGTACAGGAACTTCCGATTTCATCCTACTGTGTGTGCCTGTCAAAGACTTATAAAGAGTATTTTGTATATGACGTCCATTTGTTAAATTGTTTTCTATACTGAATTAACAATGTTAACAACTGGACGTAGATATTAACAAGAGATACTTTTCAACATGCCAGACTACATACTATTTGTCACGATACCCTAGTGGTAGGGCGTTCGCTTTGTGATGGTACATTATAGATAGCATTTTCGTTCGCCGCTCCGAGTGAAATCTAAAATGTTAACATATGTACATCAGACATATGTAATGATTTTTCCTTTGCCAAGTGCCCATCATTAAACTGTTAAAAGTTAAAGTCACAGTCCTTTCGGATGAAACCTTAAAAATCGAGCAATATAAAGAACTCTTACTGTTTAGTACCCTGAATGCCGTGTACAGGTTGAAATTTGAAGCCCTTCATCAGCATACGATGCTTTTCTTTGAAAATTCTCGAATAAGACAAATTATGACCAGTAACTGTTCTTCTTCCTCGTAAATCAGTTTTACTCTATACATGAAGGATATGGAGAAAACGAACAGTATTCAATCTCAAAGTCCATAAAACAATACAAAATAAGAGCAGAGCAAACACGGACCTCCGAAACATCAGGTGCCATGGAGGAGTAAGCATCCCCTGCTGACCAGTCAAACCCGCCATGTGCTATTTGTCATGATCAGGAAATAACGGAAAAATCCGTCGTCAATTCAGTGTATAAACAATGGAATAACAATTAGTATGAAAAACGTCAGTCAGCATTTGACTCAATGATAAATTGTATTTGCTGACAAGGTCATTGTATCGACCATAGAACTGTCAAAATGATGACTTTCATGAAGTTACGTAATTTGTATCGGCAACGATGTCGAAAGCTGTTTTGATTAACATTCATTTAGGGTATTCCGAATCACCTTTTACATTTTAACTGTAAACGAATTTATTACTGTGAAATCACTTATTTTCGAGGGGTTTAATTTTCGTGTTTTCAAGAAATGAAGAGACCCACGAATTTTTGTCCACCACGATATGCAATTTTTCATATATCTTATTACTAAACAATTCTTCAACCACGAACTCAAATTCCCATGAACCAATATATCTTCCTCAAACCATGAAAATTTGACCCCTCGAAAACATGTGATTTTACAGTAACAAGTTTATAAATGGTTGTTTTGTATTAAAGAAAATGCAATCCCATGAAAAATCAAATCCACTTTATAGGACCAGTGTATCTTCGATACAACTATTAACGAGATTGGCTTCTGATATTTAAAGACTTAATCTTCTGAATAGTTTCTACACACATAGCTTAATTAAAAATCAAATCAAAAAATGGTGGTCCATATGCTTTTTTGGCGCTACAGTACATTTAATATGACGTTTTTGCACTGAATTTGTATCTTAATCAAAATTACATCTTCGTCGTTTTCCCTCCAATATTTTTATCCAAATAAAGCATGGAACAAAATAAACTGTAAGTCTTTTCAAAAAAGACACTTTGAAATTCTGTCTAAAAGAAAAATTTCCAATTGCTTCGCATAATCAATTATTTGACCTTTCTGCAATCACAAAATGTGATTTTTCTGGCATTGAAAATCTAATAAGCAAGAAAATTATTTTTTTGATAACTTTTGCTGAATTTAAGCAGATAGGTCAAAGTTATGTTTAATATTCTGAAAAGATCTTCAAAAGTGGGGGTATATGATGTAAATTTTTTGATATTACTGAAAAAGTGTCAATTTTATGTAAAAAAAATTGGCTCAGTTTTTTCCTGGACTTTTCGAACATATTTTTATATTTGTCATAATTCGTTGAAAGAATTAATAAGAAACAATTTAATAGATATTCAAGAACCAGCATAATACATTGCACTACAAAAACAGCTTTGTGCATGGAAAAATAGGAATCTAAAATCAACAGATCTGTATATATACATGTAGTTCAAAAGGGAATCAAAGTACAGTGAGTACTGAAAGACGGTGACATGAATGATTTTGTTTGTTTAACGCCCCTTTCTAGTATAAATTTTGAGCAGCGAGGGATGTTTTCTTGCTAGCAATTATTGCAACACGGGATACTAATCTGAAAAAAGGCGGATCTCCATATCCCGTAGTGGAAGTCGAATCCGCGACGTAAGGATGGACTCCTTCAGGTCCGTGACTCCAGAGCAAACCCGCTACATCAAATGGCGACTGGCATGAAATAAGATAAAATGTTGTAAGAATTTGTAAAGTTATATAGAAATTATAAAAGTTTATGTCATTTTTCACATTACATGTACAGTCATGTATTTTTATTTATAAATTTATATTTTTGTACTTTGTACTGAAAAGTAAAGTGTTATGAATTCTCACCGTGATCTAAAATTTTCATTACTCTTAATAAGAACATTATTCATCAAAAAACATAGCAAACAAATAGATCTATGGATAAATAAACAAATTATAAGATTTTATATAATGTTTTATGTAGCCTTATGGCAGACGGATGATAATGTCAAAGTGTCTAAAGCAGCGTCACGTTTCCTCTTTGCTAAAAACAAATTAGAAAACTCCCACTTCAATTAAGGAATTTCACTGATGCACATAGTTGAGTTTCCCTTTAAATAACAGTAAGGAACCGATCTCGAGCACAAATGGAACCTTGTGAAGATTTATTTGTATTAAAGTTATGGAAAATATTTTTAGTATCATTCAACTAAATAGGCTTAAGCTTATTACTAGTAATTGGCTGTCAATATTAACAGCGTCTTTCGCTATTCCTATAGCTGTTTGCTATACCCGTGGAATTAAAAAAAACTGATTTTGCTAAGAAAATTCTCATTTCCCTTTGTACACTAAAGATGAAAAAACTGAACTGCCTTCCAGTGCGTAGAAACGTCATTGAATCGCCATTTTTCGTGTGTTGTGTTTACCACTTTCCCATTTCGGATGCTTGGTAAACTGCCAAAAATTAAGCAAATGCCCTGACATTTTCCAATAGACGACACAATAGATAGTGAATAAAAATAGGATAATGATTACCAAAATCTTTTTGATACTCTTATTTCGAAATAATACTCATGCATTATTTTAAAAATTTTTTTTTTTAATCGTGAGTACGTACATTAAAGCATGTTAATAAAATATTATTTTTTGTCTATATCCTATTAAAAGAATTCAGAAACACTTAAATATGAAAAAAATACTTGCTATAAATTTCATCTTACGGAGCCCATTATTTTTTTTTTTTTTAGAAAAACGCATTGTCCACGATTTTAACGGACAACCCTCGTATACTGCTCGAAAAAAAGAAAAAGAAAAACAAAATAACAAAATATTTTTCTGCCTCTATCTTTCCGTCGTCTCAAGTCATGGTCGGAATCTTATATATATGCAGCTCTCTCAAGTTGGTCGTGGTTTGCGATGAAACTATTTCTCATACCTAATGTTAATACATGTATAATTAAAACGTCTTTAATCATAAATTCATTCATTCATGATTAAATCAATGTGCAATACATAGCTTAGTGAACACACGCAGAAAACCTAAATTCAGCCGAATAAAATCGTATGAAAATCTTATCACTAGTAGTATTTCATGCACATGTATTTAAGTACCCTTTTGTACACCTTTAAAGGGTAAATTTTATTAGAGGCACGATAGAGTTTCTAAATAGGAATGAATTATTTTTTTTAAAATAGAATGGTAATAATAAATGACAAATTTTACGGCAAAGCATATACACCAAACAACCCTTTTATTATCTGATTAAGATCTCGTGATCTTTTTTCTTCTTTCTTAAAATACGTACATGTATTCGTTTTCCTAATATAGCATCGTAAACAGATATTAGAAATTAATTCAAACATTAAACTACTTGAGTTTTATTGTATAAAAATTCACAAAAAAGTATTGAAGAAACAGCCGCGAGTGTGTTGTTTGGCAATCATAATTGTTTGATTTCGAAGTTAGAGAGTAAAACAGTTATCTACAAATATTTTTCATCAAATATTCTGAAAATAATTATAATTCTAAACTAACACAATCTGTACGAAATTTACAATTTACCAATTATTATCTAGATCCCGAACTTTTCTGCATTAAACTTAAATCTTATTTGTAAACAGCTTAAGGTAGGATTCTTCTCATATTTCTAATATTTAAAAATTAATGAAATTTTTCACAGAATCAAGAAGACAATACCAGTAAGTGATAGTATCAGTGAAATTAAATTTGACCGTTTTATATTAGAGGCAAGATCAGGTCAAGGTCATTATCTTTTTCCTTGACATTAAGAATAAAAAATAACTGTTGCCAATCATGTGATACCTACTTCTATTTCAAAAGTTTAATGATTTTTTTTTTGCATAAAAACATATTACTATATCGGGTCTATAGCATGATATTACCAAATTTACACAACTAATTTAACTTAACTGGATATTGGTTAATCCGAATTTTCTCTGTTTTTCTTAATTTTTTAGGATATATTAGTTATTTTCATATGCTTCCTATATTTAACTTTTTCTTATTTTCACATATAATAAAGTAGTCTTATAAATGTACAAAATGATACAAAAACAAAGTTTTGATCGTTTACTAAGAGAGAAAAATACTTTTTATGGATTTTTGGCTCAAATCTGCACTTTGATAGGAAGGGTTTAAAAGCTAATAAAGTTCTAGTTTGTTTGAAAAATCATATTTATTTGATATATTTTGAAAGTTTATTCCCTCATTATTAATCTAACTTACATTTGAAATTTTCTCCAATACTTCGATTGTGTAAAAATTATAACTAAATTCATTGTTCTATTATAATTTTGAGAGGCAGAAAAAAAGATATTTTCATACGCCGCCATTCCGCCAAAAATATAGTCCCTGCTAGTTTCCAAACGCAGTTTACCATTTCTATTTAAAGTTGTACAATTGTGATGAGGAAAGAAAAATACGATCTTTTAAATTCCTTACACCTCAATATATAAGACATATAAGCAAATATACTTTAAGTGTTTCATCTATTCAGAAACCAGAGAAGAATCCTACCTTAAGAGACGTTTGAAGGCATAATATGCATGCATATCACAAAACTCAGTTGGTTAAGGATCTTTTTACCTTTGGGGCGAAATGACTTTCCACCCTTAAAGCGCCCTCTATCGTCTTAATATGCAACCCTGCATAATTTAAAAATCACAAAAGTACATTTCGGCTGAATTCGTAATTTTGCTACCTTAGTTCTACCAACGGAAACACAAGGGTAGAACTATGGTAGAAAAATAACGTCACTCCAGTTAAACTATATCGGGTTCGATGTTACTCTAGTTCAACAACAGTTACTCAAGTTCATGATCGAAGTCAGCCTTCATAAGTTGACAAATCGCAAGTTTACGAATTACACGTGATCATTGACATAACTTGCATTTACATTTTTACACTTTTCAATTTATGTTGGATAAATTACTGTTACGGGGTTCTTTTGATTTCTTACTTCTCGGAAATAAAAGATGTTAACTGTAGTTTTTATAATTTATTGGAAGTTTATCATCAACAAACAATATGGCGTCAGCAAGGCACAGCATAAATTGATTTGTCTCCTTATTCAGGATGAAAGCTATAATATTTCCTTATTTAGGAACGTTTGCCTTATTCAGGACTTTCACTTGGCATCTATTTCCTTAATCAGGAACTATGGTTTTTATTCAGAACCATGTGAGCCAACAGACTAACAAATTCACAAAAATTATGGTTTATATACAAGTATAATGATCACGTGATTAAATTAAAGCGACATCTATACATTACAACAAAGAACGATAATCGTGACATAAATTAAACATTAAAAGTTATTAAACATACTATTTTTAAAGTAACAAAAAGCATTATTTTAAAAGTCTCTATTTATAAATTCCATAACATTACAATTAACAAATTGTGAAAGAATAATTGACAAGTTATATATATATAATCATAAAATAAAGATTTACAATTTACCAATTCAGGTTTACATGTGTACATTTTAAGAATTACAGAGTTGGAATTTTGAACCCGTTGGCTTTCCAAAATGGAGGAGTGAGCATCCCCTGCTGACCGGTCACACCCGCCGTGTGCTCCTTTTCATGACCAGGAAATAACAGAAAAATCCGTTGTCAATTCAGTGTATAAATAATGGACTAACAATTAGTATAAAAAACTCAATAATAAATTGTATACGCTTACAAGGTCATTGTATCGACTATAGAACTTACGAAATGATGACTTTAAACGAGACGGCTGATATTCTTGTTTCATCAACTTGCTTGTCAATAATATACCTCGTTTTAGAAATTGTTCATACTTAGAGCAAGTTCTTGCGTATCGAACCAACTGAGATATATATACACGCCGTATGCAGGTGATGAAGGTAAATCCCTGCATAAGTAAGGGAAGTTGACGATAGAAAAGTTAAAGTCATCACGTTTATCATATAACTTGGTTGTTAGATTACCATTAACGTTTTTTTCAAGTAAAATATCCAAGTATGAAACATATGTGTCAGACTGTGTGGTATTTATAATACTGTATTCAGGGTTATCTTGCGCCCCGTGTTATATTCATCCTTTCACACGTGTAAACAAAAGGGTATAACTCTGTCTAAAATGGTACGATCCTACCCAAAACAGAATTGATCTAGATATTCAGCTGAAAAATCTGTATACTAAATTTCATTTCAATATGTGCAACCTCTGCAAAAAAAATGAATGGAAACTGCAAATAAGTGGAATTTTTCTAAGTCCAAGGGGCATAACTCTAACAAAAAAGGGTGCGATCGCACCCAAAACAGAACTTGACCTAGTTATTCAGCTGAAAAATCTGTATACTAAATTTTATTTCAATGTGTGCAACCATTGCAAAGTGGAATTTTTCTAAGTCCAAGGGGCACAGCTCTAACAAAAAGGGTGCGATCGTACCCAAAACAGAACTTGACCTAGATATTCAGCTGAAAATCTGTATACTAGATTTAATTTTAATATGTGCAACCCCTGCAAAGAAAATGAACAAAAACTGCAAATAAGTGGAATTTTTCTAAGTCCATGGGGCATAACTCTGTCAAAAATGGTGCGATCGTACCCAAAACAGAACTTGACTTAGATGTTTACCTGATAAACCTGTATATTAAATATCATTTCAGTATCTGCAAAGGTTGTGAAGAAAACGAACGGAAACTAAATGGACCGGCATAACTATCACGATAAGTTTTTTTTTATTTTAACAAAAAAGTGTTGCCATTGCGATTATTTTATTGACATTTTACAGATAGTTTTCACTAACCTGTTCTTGTGACCTTGCCCTTTACGAGATCTAGATACCAGGAAAAGATATCACACGATTTTGCTGTTATTTAATATTACATATATATTAATTTCATGATTTTTTTGACATGGATCGTTTTAAGTTTATAACAAGTATAGTATCAATACTAAGATACCTGGTAAACAGAGCATTGTTGAAATAAACCTAACAACAATATCTTCTCACCAGCTGGATGAAGTATAATGTTATAAGAATCGGTCAAGTCAGTATCTGCTGGATCAATGTCTCTACTCTCACCGAATCCATGTTTAAACTGTTTAAGTTTAGATGATCTATTACAAACCAAGATGTTATCTTCTAAGTCATATGAGAGTCCTCTAAACTTTTGATCGCCAGGACTCATAAAAATCTCTTTGTTATTCTGATCTACAGTTATTATCATCCCATCTCTAATAAAACAATGTGTATCTGACATCATTGACGAAGAAACAAAGGGTACATCTCCACTAGGTTTATAAGGTGAACTGTGGTTGATGCAAAAGTCCAAAGAACAAATAATTCTTGCAGAACGATTGGCAGCAAACACTGTTGTTGGCCCACGAGAAATCGCCAACATCCGTTGTTTCAAATGAATAGTTTTAAGTTTAATAAATGTTATACATTTAGCGACATCAATTCGATAATGATTGATAAAGCTTTCAAAAGAAACATATATTTCATTCAAGCTCAAACCAGAGTGACAGAGACCGTAGGGTTTTTGCTCACACATCTCTGTGTGAACACATTCTCCTGTGGAATAACTAATGTCGTAAACCTTCAGCGACGGAGGACTTGTGTGAGATAATATTATCATCGTGTCGCTAACAAACAAGCCATAATAAACTGTTTCTGATAATTTTTTAACCTGGGATAATTTTCTTAGGTTGACTTTCATCCAATCTTTTTGACACATTTTTTCTGTCCTTTGTAAAATATTATCTTTTTCTCTCACGACTGGTGAACTCATTAGTATTTTCTCTACTATCCAAGATTGTTCTTTAGACAATACCACGTCTTCAAATTCTTTTGAATTGGATATTTGACTGAGAAAGTCCGAGTTATGTTGTTGGTAATCTTTGGGAAATTTCCAAATTTGTAAAGACTTTAAATGGGAGATGTGGTCAGACATCTGATTTTGCAATTTTAGATTCGTAATAAACAATTGTTTTGAAGACCCACTTTTTAACACTGATTGTAGCATGGCACTTGCTTCATGCACTGTAGTGAAAAACCGCTTCAGTTCATCATAAGCTATTTCAATGTTCCCAATGGAATCTGCATGAGTCTGCTCAAATTGTTTTAGCCACTTCGCACGTGCATTGACCAATAGTGATTTGATTTCTTCAACTTTCTCTTCAGTTTTCATACATATATCTTGCTTCTTAGTACTGAGTTCGGCTTTCAGATTCAATTTTTCTAACATCATATCTTCAACGTCCTTTCCCAAACCAATATATTTGGAAACTATGTTTTGAATGTGATCTCGGTCAACCGTCAGAGCTGTATCTTCTATTGTGTCTACTTTCTTGCACATTTTGTGCTGTTTGACAAGGCATACACTACAACATACTTATGGCACGTGTCTGTAGCTGCTGATGTTCGTGACAAAATACATCAAGTATCTTTCCTTTGTGTAAGAGACATGGCTCCTCTATCTCAATTTCACTGTTTATCTCCTCGATGTTTTCAAGGTGTATAATTTTATGATCCTGCAAACTCGGAACAAGTCTATGAAATGATTTGCAATCTTCACAAACAGCTTCCATACAGATCTTGCACCAGTACCTCGCAGGTACCGTTTTCTCTGCCCGTTTGCAAAACATACAGTTTTTATTTTCATCTTGCTCAGGATCTACTGACAAAGTCAGAACAAGTTTATTCATAGGTACATGTAATTCCAATGCCCATTCTTCACTTGAAATGTTTTCCCTTGGTGCGTCGACACATCTACGACAAACGGGACATTCGATCGATTTAACTGTGTTGATTTCTTTATGTGCCGCCGTACTTGAAATGTAAGTTTGAATACAAGGCTCACAGAATGTGTGAAAACACGGCAAATACTTAGGTTTTCTTACCTCCTCTAGACATATCGGACAGTGGCATTTAGCACCTTCAATGTTCGCAACAGGGGTTACGCTTTTTGACTCAGCCATTCAATAGAAAGATGGATATCCGGCCAGCCCCACTGTCTCTCTCTCCGTTTAAAGTTGATAACTATGGAACGTTGATGGTGTTAAAAGTAAATGGACACGAACACAATTTTGTTTTGTCTGTGTGTTTAGTCCTGTGCGAAACGGGAGCGAAGTAATTTGCATCGGGATCGATGTAGATTGCTGTTTTGATTTACAGTCATTTAGGTCTGATCCTTAAACACTATTTCATTATCATGTTATTCTGTACAGTGTATGGTGAGACCTAAATCGAATATGGGACCCCTGGCCCTGGGGCCATAAAAATTAATCAATCTCAGTTTTGATATCGGTCTCACACAAGGAAATAACAATAAAAAATTGAACTGAGACAAAAAAGAGTTCATCCAACTTTTATGACCTTGGATCCTGGAAATTTGGTGAAGGGTCAGTTTGAAAGTTTTCATAATCAAATTGCCTGTAGCATGCAAAAGAGTAAAAAAGTTTCCAAATTAGTAATGTATTTTCAAAGTCATAACATTACATCCTTGGACCATATAATTATGGCATACGACTAAAGGATCATAATAATTATGATAGTAGTACATGTATTTCTATAATTTTATATTTTCTTCAGGGTCCCCTAAAAGTTCAGCGACTTATCTATTGATTAAAGGTGCATAGACACAGATTTGAAGTGAATATTTTCTAAAATTTTCTGTACAATATCACGACTTATATATTGCAATAGCATTTCACACGAAAATGTATTAAAAATCTTATTTCATCTAAAAGGTATGGAAAGGCTTAGTGTATCCCCACATTATTAACATTTTTTCCTATATAATTATCCTGTGGGGATCCGGGTTAGAATAGGTCCTCAGCACCCCCTTGCTTGTCATAAAAGGCGACTAAATGGGGCGGTCCTTCGGATGAGACTGTATAAACCGAGGCCCCGTGTCACAGCAGGTGTGGCACGATAAAGATCCATCCCTGCTCAAAGGCCGTAAGTGCCCAGCATACACAGCCAATTGTGCCTAACGTTAATTTAACATGAAAATAACGTTAATTTAACGTTAAATATTTAACGTTAAATTAACGTCAATCGAGCTTATACATGAATTTAACGTTAAAAAATTAACGTTGAATTAACGTTATTTTCATGTTAAATTAACGTTAAGCGTTAAATTAACGTTAATTAGTTCACACTAATTTAACGTTAAAATGTATAAAAATTGTGTGCATATTTTTGGAATTTTCCTTCCTATTCTTCCAGTAAAATACATATTCTTGCATCATAGCAGAAGCTTAACTGATACTACATGTAATCATAATTATTTCTCTAAAGGTACACCAGAAGCTCATCAATTTTGCACTTTTTCTTGTTGCACTGCAGAAAGCTAGGCTTGCATGTTGACTTCATCCCTGGTGTCACTTTCTTTTCAATTTGAATATATCCAAAAGGATAAAGGGACCCATCAGCTCTTTCAACAAAATCTCTAAAATTCTGAGCATTGCCTCCGATTTCAAATTTTCTGAAGAAAAGAGAAAAACACCAATTCATCCATTAATACTTTTAATCAGGCATATTCAATACAATGCTACAAATCTTCTTTCTTTTTCCAATCTGAAAAAGAAGAGAGGCAAACACATATATTATAATAATTATATGAAAATAAAATACTTCAGCAATACATTAACAACTCAAATTTGTCTAAAATATAATGAATGAAGCTTACTGTCTACTTATTGGGGGATGGGGATTTGAAATTTCTATTACTTGAAAATGTCACTATTACAATACAGCATACATATATTATTTTGCCATACTTGAAAAGAAGATTTTTAAAGATTTTTTCCAACACATTACCTGATCTCCCATTTTGACCCCTCGCTAACCCCCAATCCCCAGGGCATTATTTGAATAAATTTAAATTTTTACTACTTGCAGATAATGTCAATTTGACAAAACAATTTTTTTTCTGTTCTGGAGAAGATTCTTTTTCCTATGTATTCTTATGCAAGTCTGTGATCCCACATTGTGGCCACACCTTAACCACGGGGATCATGATTTGAACAAATTGAATCTACATTTAGTACCTATGGATGCTTCCACATCACGTCATGAGATTAATCATTCCTGTCCTAATGGTTCTGAAGAAGATTTTGTAAAGGTTTTTCCTATGCATTCCTATGTAAAATTTTGGTCGGCCATTGTGGCCCCATCCTACCCCTCGGGGGTCATGATTTGATCAAACTTGAATCTACACTACCTGAGGTTGATTCCACATAAGTTCGGAGAAGATTTTAAAAAGGTTTTTCCTATGCATTCCTATGTAAAACTTGGGAACAAATTTGAATCTACACTACAGGGGTCAAGAGGTCATAGATGTGCATATCGATAAATGTTCAATGGAATTTCACAGTGACGTCATGAAGGGTCGACACGCATTCAGTGTCTTGTATACATGCCATTGGTTTTGAAAAATAATGCATTTCGCATGTTAAAAGCCACACAGCGTGATCAGGCAAATATAAAGTATGAATAAGTCACAAATTAAAATATAAGTAATAAGGTACATGTATCATTTTAAAACATCCAACGGGCTATAGATACGGGTTGGTACGAGATTAAATTCTTTATAAAGCCCTTATTTATGTCCGGATAGATGTTTAAAAATACCTTATTTCTTAAGTAAGACTGAAAGTCCATCGTGTCCCCCCCCCCCCCTTTCTCCCTGGGTTGAAGAGGCTTGAAAGTACACTATCTGAGGATGCTTTCATTTAAGTTCCATCTTTCCTGGCCCAGTGGTTCTTGAGAAGTTGAAAATGTGAAAAGTTAACAGACGGACAGACAGACGCCGAACAAAATGTGATCTGAAAAGTTCACTTGAGCTTTCGGCTCAGGTGAACTAAAAAGCTACTAGTATTTAAAAACTATATATTTCCATATATATTACTATACAGTGAGACTGGCAAACAGACATTGCATTTCCAGTATACTTTCAAAAAAATTTAGGGGTGACATATTAAATGGTTTAAATATTTGATATGTGTTCAGAATAAATGCACATTACCTGGTATTTTGAAGATTGCTTAAGGTGATGAAATATATTCACTTTCTTGTGATTATCATCTTCATGTCAGCAAGACTTTATACTGAGTTAACCTACAATTATAAAAAAAAAAATTAAAAATTCATTTATTTGAAATGTAATATCTTCAACATATATGATATTCAAAGATAGAAACCAAATTTTATGTGCAACGTCTGATTCAAAGCAAACTTATAGTACAGTGAAAGCAACTTGGCTTTAAATTTGTCTCTTTAGCATAAACTCTAGATCAAGTAATAATTTTTTTCTAAATGAAAATTATGAATACACTATGTATATACTATTTTATAAATAACCTTTATTCCTGCATGGTTATCCTGAAAAACATCAATTCAAGGAGGCACCAAGGAATGGTATATAGAGGCTGTAGTCTGCTCTTTTCTCCATGTCTTGCATACAAGTATCTTTTCTGTATTATGCAGTAAAAGAAAATATCTTGATTTAATAATGCTTATAAAATGTTTCCGAACAAAATATTGACAAGTGTAAAGTAGTGACAAGTGCTTAACTGGTATTTTAAAAAATCACTTGTGGTGTAATGTGTGAATGTAAATTTCACTATCATTACATTTATTGTGGGAATTGTTTACATTTTGTTCCACTTTCAATACCTGTTTTGTGTTCCACTGGCATTATAATTTAGGCAGCTAGGTTCTTCCGAGTCTCGACGACAAAGTCCGATTTGATCCATTTCAGAAGTGCGAGTCAGATGTGATACCGAGTTCCAGCTGTTTACAGTGGTTTCAATAAGATTTTCAATAGAAGGAAAAATAGATGGAATAGCAGGAAACCAGTTTCGGCGAGGGGTCTGGGGCGGGTCCAGGGCAGAGCCCTGGTAGGGGGCCCAGGGGGGCGAAGCCCCCCGGCCGAAAACGAAAATCAGCATTTTGGACTCATTTTTCTTACCTATAAGGCCATGAAAAAAGTACCATTTTTTCACATTCCTGTCACTATCAATTATCAAATTTTACCTAAAAAAGCCAACTAGAAAACAAATTTTTACCTTTTCACAGATTTGTTTGACAGATTTATGAAAGACTAATTTTTTTTCTTCTGAAACTAAGTGTCTATAATAACATATAGACAACATGTATGAAATTCTAGGTAAAACATTATACTGGAAATTCTACATATTTAGTCCTTTTCACATAAATTGGTCAGGACTTTTATTCAAAATTCAAAAAAAAGATTATTAAGTTAAAAATTTAAGATTTTTAAAACACTTTGGTGATGAACAGTACCCCCCAAAAATGGAAAAAATTCTGCAATATTGAGACTTTTCATAAAATAATCTTGACGATTTTGTACAGATTGTCAGAACAAAAATATTAAGAAAATGGAATTTGATACAAAATACTAGTACATTAAAACCTTTCCAAATGTGAAAATAATATACTTTTCCTGTATTTCAAGACATCTTGCACGAATAAATGAGAATGAAATTTCACGTTTTCAGTTTGAGGAAATTTTGTAAGAATTTCTGCGTCTGAGTCAAGATTAAAATATTAAGACTTTTATTCGTAATGATTACGTCTTGGCTTAACATATGAGATTTTGTGGAAATCCTGTAACTGTAAGAATTCATACATTTTTTCGTAAGGTCTTAATCACCGGGGAACCCCTCACTTAATATTGAGGCTGCCGCACAATCAATTTTCAATAGAAAATTATAAAACACAAACAAATCTTTTCGGAAGGGACCATTTTTTATGCCTCTTAACGCATGTGATCGCAAACGCATGTGTTACAGCAGCAGCACGTTTCTCCACGACTTCGCTCAAATATTCGTTGTCCGCGACGCCATTACATGACACTATCGATCTAATCAAACTTCCTTGAAAAAAGAGCGCACTCAAGGGAAGCTACTCTAGATCATGGAAATAGTTGCGGTAATGATTTCACGTATCAGCACCGGCAAAATTCTTATGACGGAAATTTCATAGCCGGCAAAATTTCTCGTACAGACGGTTAATTTTGCCGGTTGCCGGCTCTTATTGAAAACACTGGTTTAAAATACAATAAAAATAAATATCAAATCGGGTCTTTTTTCTCGATAATGATGAAACCAATTAAGATGAACTGTTAGAATCAGGGAAAACATTGCGTGTTTAACTTCAACTTTGAGATGGTTATTGTTAACTTGTACACAATTTCTACTTTCACTTTCGAATTTTCTACGTATCGTACGTAGGGCGGCTGTACAGCTGTACCGGTAGGCTTCATGTGTTCAAACAAATTTAACCAACTGAATAATAAATAGACCTAATAAAAATAGTAATGCTGATATACAAATATCCAACATAGCAGAGATCTGGCACGTCGCTCACAGGCTAGTCACAGCCTACGACACAGTAGCCTGCAAGGACTGTTATGTTGCTGGACAAAAAGTTCAAACATTTAGGGACCTCTGAAATTATGAAACTCTCAAAAACGTAATATTACAAAGACTACAAAATACTTACTTTTAACAGAGACTTGAAAAATCCTTTTTCCTCTGTGTTTTCAATATTTCTGTTACAGCTGATGACGTCAAACATGACGTACAGTTTCGTCCGATAAAAACAAAACCGATCCTGAGAAAAGCTACGGACCATTTTTAGCCGGAAAAAAATCCAAATCCAAGTTGACATTTTGAAAGATAGACATAGAGCTTATAATCTAAGTCTAGATAATTTACCTTTTTAAGAATGTATGAAAAAAAATGGACGAGGTGAAGAGGGTGCTAACAGTTAGAGCACCCCCCTTTCCCAAACCCACACGTATAACACACCCTTACACAAACACATAGGCACTTGTGTCGGAAAAACTTTTTGAACCTATGGTATAATACTAACACAACTGCTATCTTTATATATTGGGGTTAAAAATTTATTTCCGACACAAGTGCCAATACCCCCCCCCCCCCTCAACCGCCAACCCCCAAGGTTTTGAGTATCCACATTTGGACATCTTAATAATTGATTAAATGTCATCACTAAAATGATTGGCAAGTATTGTTAAAGTTAGGTCTAAAATTTGAATAATAACATTAATCTCGTGTTATTTTAATTAACATGAAATTAACATTAAAGAATTAACGTTAAATTCACATTAACATGAAATTAACATTAACTAATTAACGTTAATCTAATGTTAATATTTTGGTTCTTGTTTTTCAGACAGAACCCAAGCTCACTTAAAATTTTAATGTTAATTTAATGTTAAAAATTAACATGAAATTAATGTTAAGTTAAATTAACGTTAAAAATTAACATGAAATTAATGTTAAGTTAAATTAACGTTAAAAATTAATGTTAAATTAATGTTAATATTTTTAATATTTTTAACGTTAACTTAACACGAAAGTAACATTAAACTAACATCAAGCTAACGTAAATTTAATGTTAATTGAGATTAACACTAAATTAACGTTAGGCACAATTGGCTGTGTAGGCCTAAATTTGAAGCCCTTCACCGGCAATGGTGACGTCTCCATATCAGTGAAATATTCTGGAGAGGGACGTTAAACAGTATACAATCAATCAATCAATCCTATATAATTATACTAAAAATAATTATCTCCATAAAAAGGCATTGAATTTCGATTTTTTGGACGGGTTTGATTGACACATCCTTGCACTTTCATCAATTTTAACTTTATATTTAATATTTAGGAAAAAGTGACAATCTTGTTGTATATTAATGGAAAATATTAATGACAAAACTGTAATTTATTAAGAATTTTTTAAGCGGGATTCCAAGATGGCGCACTTGAGATAGACGCTAGATCTTCGTGAGCGCAAGTTTAGGGAATATAACTGAATAGTGATTGTTGTGACACTTGATTTTCAAACAGTGTGCTTTAATTCGTTACGAATGACATTTACGGCGTAAAGAATTTTGAGACCAGTCCTTCCTATTTGATAATTAAGGAAAAGGAGTATATTGGCATTCATTTGTCGTGAGTACTGTTTACCACTGTTATAACCGCTTACTATACAGCGATCTTAAAACACCGAGATTCTCGATTCACCGTAGCCTGTGTAACTGTGTGTGTTTTGTGAATCATAGACAGAGTAACGGTAATTGTAAACCAGACCATGTCAACTACCAGGAAAGGCTCGGAAAGAAACAAAGGTGGGACTGATAAGCTGGAAACAGCTGACCCAACACTGGCTTCGATAAAAGACGATCTGCAAGAAATCAAAGAATGTTTACAAAATACAGTTAAAACGTGTGACCTTGAAACCATGGTAACAAATATTGTAAAAGGATTGTTAAAGAACCATGAAGAAAAAGCAGAAAAGAGAGAAATCAAGTTAAACGAAAAAATTAGTGCACTATCACAGGATGTTGACAAACTTAGAATGGAGAATGAAACTTTGAGAGAAAAAGTGTGTGAAGCAAATAAAAACACAAGAAATCTGGAAAAGGAACTGAATGAGGTGAGAGATTTAGCACAGTTTGCCACAGTAAAGTCAAATTACAATGAACAGTATAGTCGAAAAAATAACTTCAAAATCTACGGTGTTAAAGAGACCAAAGATGAGGACATCATTGAGGTTGTCAAATCCACATTAATGGAGAAGGGGGGAGTTGAAATTGATGAAAATGCTATAGTGGCAGTACATCGGATCCCAGGATCAAAAACCAATTCTCCAAGGCCTATTCTAATAAAAATGAAGAACAACGACAAAAAGGCGCACATCATGCGGCATCGATCGGAGGTCAAAGATGCTCCTGGAAATGTTCGACTGGGGGACGATGTCACGAAGGAAAATAGTGAACTGATCGCACGATTGTTAGATAATGAAGGCATTACATCTGCTTGGTATTTTAACGGATCTGTATACGCAAAAGTGAAGGACAAACGTGTGAAATTCGACATCCTGGACGATATTGACCATAAGGTAAAGAATATTAAAAAAAGCCGGGATTAAAAACTCTTACCATATTCTCTCCGCCATTAGCTAGCAGAATGCGTTTCCGGTCATAACTTGCGTTACAAATAAAATCCCAAACTGTGACTCACAACACACCTATCACGGTAGTCAGCTTGGTTAACATTTGAACTTTTTTTAAATGCAATAAGTTAATTTTTCTGTTATTGTTATATTGTAGCTCTTACTTTCCTCTTTCTTCCTCTCTTTCTTTCATCATGAGTTCCGACTGTTCGTGTCCATTGGTCCGGTGGGTATCAACTTGTAAACGTTTTTCAAATGGTTAAGATTATTTCAGTAAACTGTCAAGGTTTAGGTGATATTGCAAAGCGCAAGGATGTTTTTAATTACTTAAGAGCCTTAAATTATAACATTTACTGTTTGCAAGATACACATTTTTCGTGTGATATTGAAAACGAAGTAAGAAATTTATGGGGTTACCAAGGGACATACTAAAACAAGTCCCACGGGGAAAATAAGTCCCACATGTGTCCCACAGAAAAATAATGAGTCCCACCAGTAAATATGATATTTTATTAATATTTAACAACATATATTTATAGATTATTATTGTTTAGATATATATTTTAAATAAAATTTTGTCACAAAAAATGTTTTAGAAGCCGGTTACAACGACTAGTTACAAAAACAAAGAACGATAACTCCTATATCCTCATATAACTCTATAGTGTTTCCTAATCCCAACAATAATGATAACATTTCAGTAGTTTTTGAAAACAAAAACTAAAAGATATAATAATTTTATTATTAAATTAATTATATTTAAAAATACAAGAAGTTCTAAGATGTTTTCAAATGATCGTATATAAACAAAGAGCAATAACTCTTACATCTGCCTCAAGAATTGAAGTAACAAGCCATCCAAATTTTAATTCTAAAGATTTTATGAAACTTTCACGATGTTCCTTGGTTTATATGCCTTCTGTAGCAGTTCTAATGACTAAAAAAACTACTACCAAAAACAGACATTTTCAATCAATTTTTATATAAAAATTAATAATTTTATAACATCAAACCTTGTGAAATTCAATGATTTTTTTTCAATGCTAGTCTTGTATTTATCAAGCATATGAGAAAGAGATTTTTAGTTAATATGTGCAATGTATTAGCTCAATAATCTAAAGCCATTCTTTCTTTTGAAAATTACGACTATACAGTCGTAGGAAATTATATAGACCTATAAGTATTGTTTTAAAAATATAGAAAGTGAACTAGTTTACTCATTCATAACATGGTATGAAATTGGAAAGTGATTTATATCTGACAACAGTGATAAACTAGTATTTGAATTTTTTAAAAATTACATTAAACATAATACTTTGTATTTTATAACAATTCAGTGAAATGAGGAATCAAACTGCAAAAATCAGAATTCCAGTTGACTGAGTTGAGATAGGTGTGTTTTCATCCATTAAAGACACTTGCGTTGTGAAAAACTTTCAGTTAATTAGAGAACTAGTACTCAGATGCATGGGCTTTTATTCGGGTATCCTGGAAATATATTTGGTGAATATGATGAACTTGTGGAAAATAAACGTGTTTATTATTAAGTTATAACAAGTGTTTTAATTCTGTTAAAGTCCTTCTGTCGAAGATGAAAAGCACTTCTTATAATTATAAGACTGCAGCTTTAATTTTTTTATTTGTTTATGGTGCAAATTACAATTCTTATAATGCACAATGTCACTTTAATAAATAGTTAGTTACTTACTTACTTATTGAATTCACTGACATTCAATAACGCAATTGCAGGATTTCAGAACCTAAGTTATGGACTATTAAAGTTTGGCTACTGAAGTCCGTATATAAAATTCGTTCATTAAAAAAAAATTCTTTCAGATCAAAATTAAATTCAACATCTAATTTCGTTGACTTTTTTTTTTTGGTACCAATAATTCATGGTGTAAATCAAATCACTATAAACACATGATAAAATTCCAAGTTTATTTTTAAAAATACTCTTTTCTGACATGTTCCATATCCAGGAGTAAACTGGCTTTAACATTTGTTTAATAATCTAATTTTTTTCTTTATTTACATGATGAATAAGAAACACATTTTTTAATAAAGAAAATGGATAGATAACAGTTACTTTTCTGCATGGTATTTGTTCTACAAATTAATACAAAACTTCAATGGTTGTGCCTTTAATACTATTATTTGGAATCTTTTCATACAAGTCAAGAATTTACAAAACAGTTTATAGACTTAGTCTATTCTGAATCATAATTCTTTATTAATTTAATTTTCAAGGAATGTTTTTATTTATGAAATCAAATATGAAAATTTTTGATTAATGACCTTATTTGTCATACATAATAGTAGCTGAAATTTCAATAATTCTACATTTAATTAAATATTTTATTTGAATTCCAAATGGTGTAACCTAGACCCAGCCTTGTTCAAAAGTTATTGTAATAGGTATACAAACAACAAGGAGATTGAAAGGTGTGAATAACATCCCCAGGTGTTGTGTACAGGTATACCAGGGACGTACCTCTACAGGTGTCTGTGAAATGTGTATATACACAATAAATATGGGTGTCAGGAAAACTTACCAAGTTGTTGTTAAATTACATAAAACCACAGTAAAACTATTTTAGTTTGTAAGAAACAAAGTAATAATATAAAATCATTATAATAAAATAAAACTTACTTTGAGTTGTATATAATATAATTGGAAGAATATTTTCAAACGAAACTTAAAAATTCAAATAAAACAGAAGAACAAATTAAATTCAGAAATAGCACCATATTAAATTAACTTCCTTATTAAGAATATATTTTTACAAATATCTATTTTTTTTTTTTTTAGAAAAAAAAGTTAGCTATCAACAGTAATTAAACATTGTCAATATAGTTCTTGGCCATTGTTTACATTTGAACAGAGTTATCGTTCTTGACTGTGGTCTGAAATTTACAATCGTCTATTTAACACACTTAAAACATTTTATCAAATTTTTTTTTGATATATGATCATATAAATATAATATTCTTTCAAAATAACCCTTTATTATATGTATTTATTGGCTCTTTTGCTGTGGGTCTCACGTAGGACTCATGTGGGACTTATTTTCTCCGTGGGACTTGTTTTAGTATCAGCGGTTACCAATGCTTTTTCAGCTCATACTCTACAAACTCTAGGGGAGTGGCAATTCTAGTTAACAACAACTTTGATTTTAAACCTCTAACAGAAAAGGGCGACCTTGAAGGAAACTTTATTTTACTTAAAGCATCTGTAGAGGGCCATGAGGTATTGATATGTAACATTTATGGTCCAAATAATGATACACCACTTTTTTTTGAAAATTTACAAAAATATATTGATGATATGCAATGTAGAAATATTATTTTGTGTGGAGATTTCAATTTAGTTTTGAATCCAGATTTGGACTATTATAATTATAAATCTGTCAATAATCCAAAGGCAAGAGATAAAGTTTTGGAAATAATAGAAAATAATTGTTATATTGACCCTTTCAGGCAGCTTCACGAAAAAGAGCGTCGATATTCTTGGAGAAGAAAAACTCCATTGAAGCAAAGCCGTTTAGATTTTTTTTTAATATCTGAAACCCTTTTGTCAGGATTGGAAAAATGCTCTATAGATACTAGTTATAGATCAGACCATTCCATAATATCCTTGTCTATAGCTTTTAATGAATTTAAGAAAGGTAGGGGGTTATGGAAGTTTAATAACTCTCTACTTCATGATGAAAATCAGGGATGGGGTAATTGAATAAAGTAATTGTAATTAAGTGTAATTAATTACATTTTTCAAAGTAATTGGAAGTAATTTGTATTTGAGTGAGCTTTCAATTACAAGTAATTGAATGTATTTAAATACATTTCAAAAAAGGTCATGTATTTTCAATTACTTTTCAATTACATTTCAATTACTTTTTTCAAAATAAAAGTTTATATACTGATACACAGTTTTTACACTGGTGGATATATACTACCTATTCCCACTTTTTGAAAATCTCAATTTTATAACCTATTCCCACTTGAAAGTTACAATAGATGGTTTAGATAGTTAATTTGTTTTACAGTAATTATAAACTAACTACATCCCCTTTAAGATTTACATGTGCATGTATTCTATAAATTTTAAGATAGAAAATACTGAATAGATTTGTGAGAAATATTAAGTTATTTTATTCAAAAATATGGAATCAAGAAAGTAACAAACTTCATACACCATGCTGGTGTAGCATGGGCTTGTGTTTGTACAATAATTAAATGTCTCATAATGTTTAATTTAATTTGTTTATACAGTGTGTCACATTGCCCAAGTCATTATAGGTAAAGGTCTAAATTGGTCCAGGTGTGAACCCCTGTCATATCCAAGAACAAAAACACCCAATAAAAATTCACTATAGAAAAAATCTTATTTTTACAAAAAATTCTTTCTTTCTTTTTTTTTTTTTTTAAATAAAACTCAAGTAATTGAAATGTATTTAATTACATTTGCCAAAGTAATTGAAAGTAATTAATTACATTTGAAAAAAATCAATGTAATTGTAATTGTAAGTAATTGACAAAATAATCAATGTATTTGAAAGTAATTAATTTCATTTTAAAGTAATTGACCCCAAGCCTGACCCCCGGGGGTCATGATTTGAACAAACTTGAATCTACACTACCTGGTGATGATTCCACATGAGTTCCATCTTTCCTGGCCCAGTGATTCTTGAGAAGATTTTTAAAGATTTTTCCTGTATACTCCCATGTAAAACTTTGATCGTTCAACTTGGCCCTACCCTACCCACGGTGGTCATGATTTGAACAAACTTGAATCTACACTACCTGGTGATGATTCCACATGAGTTCCATCTTTCCTGGCCCAGTGGTTCTTGAGAAGAAGATTTTTAAAGATTTTTTTCCTATATATTCCTATGTAAAACTTTGATCGGCCATTTTGGCCCCGTCCTACCCCCGGGGGTCATGATTTGAATAAATATGAATCTACACTACCTGGTGATGATTCCACATGAGTTTCATCTTTTCTGGCCCAGTGGTTCTTGAGAAGAAGATTTTTAAAGATTTTACCTATATATTCCTATATGTTAAACTCTGATCGGCCATTTTGGCCCCACCCTACCCCCGGGGGTCATGATTTGAACAAACTTGAATCTACACTACCTGGTGATGATTCCACATGTGTTTCATCTTTCCTGGCTTATGGTTTTTGAGAAGAAGGTTTTTAAAGATTTTTTCCTATATATTCCTACATAAAACTTTGATCGGCCATTTTGGCCCCAACCTACCCCCGGGGGTCATGATTTGAACAAACTTGAATCTACACTACCTGGTGATGTTTCCACATGAGTTCCATCTTTCCTGGCCCAGTGGTTCTTGAGAAGAAGATTTTTAAAAAATGCCATTAATTTTTCTCTAATTCATAATTATCTCCCCTTGGAAAAGGGCGTGGCCCTTCATATGAACAAATTTGAATCCCCTTTATCCAAGAATACTTTGTAGCAAGTTTGGTTAAAAAGGGCAAGTGGTTCTTGAGAAGAAGTCGAAAATGTGAAAAGTTTACAATGACGACGACAACAACAACAACGACGACAACAGACAACGGACAAATTTTGATCAGAAAAGCTCACTTGAGCCTTTGGCTCAGATGAGCTAAAAAAAATTACAGGATAACCAAATCCAAAAATAACAAAAAAAACATGGGATGACCAAATCCAGAGTCACAACCTAAAAAATAAAATAAAATTTAAAAAAAAACATGGGATGACCAAATCCAGCATCACAATTAACCTAAAAAAAAAAAAAAAGAAAAAAAAAAGAACAGGATGACCAAATCCAGAGTCACAACCTATGAAAAACCCACACACACAGAATGACCAAATCCAGATTCACAACATAAAAATTAAAAGGTAAATCAATCACAGCAATCAAAATATACAAGAATCATTATGGTTGCCTGGATTATGGTAGATAGAATCATACTATACTGCTCAGGCAAAATTTATTCTTTACCAGTATATAAACCGTAAATGTGCAAATGTAGCCCATTCAATGTTCAAAGGGTCATTTGCATACACTAGTTGACATAATTATTTTGGCTGAAAAACCCAGAAAAAGCCCCAATTTCAGTTCTAAAACCTTGGAAATACAAGGAAACATCAATGATAATGTTTAACTGCATTAATTGTTACATTTTATATCATTATAGTTTTTATCAAGAGAAAGACGATTTCGGGAAAGACAAAAGATACATGAGACTAGACAAACTCTGTCTCTGTCTGAATTTCATCATGCAGTGATGTCATTGAGACTAATGACCACCATTCAATGTGTTAATGTTTTTCATTTACAGTTTGTGATACAACACAGGATGCAATATTTGTGAAAGTACAAGTATTTCCTTGCTACTACCAGAAGTATCTACTCAGATTTATAACATTGTATAAGATCTAGGAAGTACACACACGGAAATGAAATATGTGGTACAGATAATAAAATATGTTCAGTTTATCACGTTTATGTTAAACCTTCCTTTACCAACCCAACCTTGACATTAATAGGAAAACTATGATATATGTAAAATGATTCTCATCTGCTGAGCTCTAAAGAAACTGGTTTTATAGTATTGGCTTTATAAACCATGAAGTTGATATTACATATGTAAAAATGAAGGCTATATATCAAAAGTAGTCAACCCAACAAGCCTAATGAGCCTATCAACATGAGCATCAAGACTTAAATTTTAGTACAAGCAAAGTTAAACAGTAAGAATGGCATTGAAAAATAAGGGTCAGAATTCACCATGATTTATAGTGAAAGGATATGGACTGCACGAGTGTTGGGTTAGAGAGTATTACAGGTATAAACCTATTATATCTAATATGAATAAAACCACACTTTTATAATCATGATATTATATTCAAACATTGAAATGCATGATAAAGAAATATTCTTATCTCTATTTTGCCCTACCTTCACTCTCATAAAAGAAAAGCAATGCAAAATGTGTAGAAAATTATCTCAGATAAACAAATTACATTGTAAAGTATGGTTTTAAAGGTGGTAGCACAACTTTTAATTTCCAAAAGATAAATTGTTAGAATAGACTGACATGTGTGTTTCAGGATAAGCCCTCTGACATAACCACAGATAGAATGTTCTATCATTAAAATGATATTGTCCTATGGACCTGGTTTAAGGGGGCCCTCTACAACGTCACAACATGGCGTACTTCCGTAAAAACGCCATTTTGATCCCAAATGATCAGATACAAATTCACTTAACACCGATAAATCATTGAGTATAACACAACATGCGATAATGTGGATGGAATGTCCTTTATATCACATCAATTAATATATAGTGTATTGCCCAATACTTATCCTTTCTTTAAAATTGAATTGTTTGTCAATTTATTCAATTTCTACTTATTCAATTATTAAATAATACATTTACAAACTTATTAGAATAAGATTTTTAGGTGAGAGAAAAAAATGATATAAAACATGGTTTGTCCATATGCTAATTCATCATTACGTGTCAAAATGCCATACACACAGAAATTTCTTTCTTCAATAAGCATATATGCTTTCCAGCAAAATATATCCCCCCAAAATGCAAATTTGATCCGATAAGACATATGTATTATCTTCCTATCGACTAGAGGATACTCTGTTCACAATTTGTTTACACCCGAATGAATGGTTATACCCGGTGAAATTTCGCATGACCCAAACGTTTGATCAACATTGATTGTCAGCTGTTTACAAGTATGGGAAACGTGCAGGTTTTAGATGATTTGTGCATTTGGTTCTAGGAATTTCTTTTACCGCTTCTGGTAATTTACCATCTTAACTTGTTTTGTTATACGCTCGTATATAGCACTGGATAACACATGCAAATTGGATAAAAACGGTAAGTAAATCTACCTTTCTCAAAACCATGAATTCACTAAATACATGTCTTTGTCATTGACTGGAAACGCGATGATTTTCGCTTAAACTAATTGAAAAACAATACATGTACAATAAGAACTTCTTTCAATGTCCTTGCATGACATTTGTTTAATACTTGTGCAAGTAGAGTTTATTTGAATTTATAAAAAAAAACAGTACCAAGATATTTGAGTCCACTCTTAAAGCGGATCTCTCACATCTGAATTTTTGTGATGTTTATAAATTTTTGACAGTTTTTCAATTTTTTTCAATTTCTTTTTTTCATTGTTTTTACCCTTTGATATTATATATCTTTTCAGATATTGAAGAGGATCCAACCAGCTGTTCTCAAGAAAATGCTGTTTTAGTTTTTCTTTTGTCTATTTTTGTAAATTTAAATAAAAATTATGTTGATTTTATTTTTAACTTTGTTGGTTATTATTTCAATATTTTATAACACTAAACTTTGAAGAGAAATTTAAAGCAATGGGCATTTAAAAAAATTGATAGGAGGGATTTTAACAAAATAAATAAAATATTTCAAATATTTCTAAATAATAAATTGAAATACTTTGGAACCTTATTTTATCGGATATGGGGCCTATAATTGCCCGCCTATTATTAGAAACAAATGCATGCAATAAAAATCAGTTATACTTTATAGGTGTAGAGAGCCCCCTTAACAATAGAATTAATTCTATTTATTAGCAATGTAGCTAAAGAATCACGGATGATAACTCGTACTCAGTCCATTTACTACGAACAATCCAATGAGTTCCAAATGTAAACAAGGCTGGTAAATTTGAAGCATGAATAAGATACAAAACAAAAGAAATTGTACGTTGCAATAAATATAGGTGTGGGAAGTTAGGCCGGGGAGCATATTTTATTTAATATCTTTATAAATATAAGCACAATTTTCTCAGAAAACGTTTTTGTTTATTGTTATTCACGATGTGTTTAAAACTAATTACATCAGAGTAGTGATTCTGTTTTGGTATCTGTGAATCAAACGGGGTGCAAGATGTTTCGGGACCACGACGTTTCGGGACCTGACTTATACGACGTTTCGGGACTAGCGACAAGACGGTTCGGGACTTGGGTAAAGACGATTCGGGACTTGGGTTATTTTTTTCGGGATCTCAACTAATTATTTTATTATGGTGATATAGCATATTATTCTAAGTTTACATTTTACGTAATATTTATTTTTTATGTACATATATAATAAAAATTCTCAGAAAGATATACTTTGATGGGTTTTTTCATGACAGACGAATAAGAATAACTAAATCTTTGCAATATTCGCTTTTATCAGGGACCTATTTATTTCTTAGTTTCTTGATATCATTTTTTTTTTAAATTAGTTATTTTTTATTGTATGTGTGGTAAGGGAGGGGATTGATCCAAAATTTAATCTTCTCTGGTTGATGACATATATTTTAAAATATTCAAGTGATCTGCTACGGTACCGTTTTTTTTAAATATGTCAGTAAATTGTTAAAACAACAACTAGGACCAGGTACACAGGGGGGTGTTACGTTGTACATGTATAAAGACGCCGCCGGTAATGGGAACTGAAAAGATTGTGTGCAGGGATGGGGTAATTGAATAAAGTAATTGTAATTAAGTGTAATTAATTACATTTTTCAAAGTAATTGGAAGTAATTTGTATTTGAGTGAGCTTTCAATTACAAGTAATTGAATGTATTTAAATACATTTCAAAAAAGGTCATGTATTTTCAATTACTTTTCAATTACATTTCAATTACTTTTTTCAAAATAAAAGTTTATATACTGATACACAGTTTTTACACTGGTGGATATATACTACCTATTCCCACTTTTTGAAAATCTCAATTTTATAACCTATTCCCACTTGAAAGTTACAATAGATGGTTTAGATAGTTAATTTGTTTTACAGTAATTATAAACTAACTACATCCCCTTTAAGATTTACATGTGCATGTATTCTATAAATTTTAAGATAGAAAATACTGAATAGATTTGTGAGAAATATTAAGTTATTTTATTCAAAAATATGGAATCAAGAAAGTAACAAACTTCATACACCATGCTGGTGTAGCATGGGCTTGTGTTTGTACAATAATTAAATGTCTCATAATGTTTAATTTAATTTGTTTATACAGTGTGTCACATTGCCCAAGTCATTATAGGTAAAGGTCTAAATTGGTCCAGGTGTGAACCCCTGTCATATCCAAGAACAAAAACACCCAATAAAAATTCACTATAGAAAAAATCTTATTTTTACAAAAAATTCTTTCTTTCTTTTTTTTTTTTTTAAATAAAACTCAAGTAATTGAAATGTATTTAATTACATTTGCCAAAGTAATTGAAAGTAATTAATTACATTTGAAAAAATCAATGTAATTGTAATTGTAAGTAATTGACAAAATAATCAATGTATTTGAAAGTAATTAATTACATTTTAAAGTAATTGACCCCAAGCCTGATGAAAATTACTTAGATTGCATTAAAAATGTAATTTTAGAGGTTAAGAAACAGTATGCAATCCCAGTATATAACTTTGACAACATAGATAATATTCCAGATTCCAATTTTTATTTCACTGTTAATGATCAGCTATTTTTAGAAACTCTGCTTTTAGAGATAAGAGGTAAAACTATTTCATATGCATCATATATCAAAAAGAAAAGAGAAAACAAAGAGAAAATTTTAATAGAAAGTATCAAACTATTAGAAGAAAATGTTGAAAGTAATATTGATGAATTATATAGTAAAAAGCAAGAATTGGAGAACATTAGAAAGCATAAATTGCAAGGTAATTATATCAGGAGTAGAGCAAAATGGGTCGAAGAAGGCGAAAAACCAACACACTATTTTTGTGCATTAGAATCCAGAAATTTTACTAGTAAGATTATACCTAGATTGGAGGATAATAGTGGTAATATTATTTATGATCAATCAGAAATTTTAAAAGAAGCAAAATTATTTTATGAACAACTATATAGAACTAGTACAGTAAACCCAAATACTGATCTATTCAATGAATTAAATAATGAAGAAATACCAAAGCTTTCTAGTACGGAAACAGAATCTATAGAAGGTGAAATTACTTTGGAAGAAGCCTCAGAAACACTCTACAAAATGAAATCTAATAAATCTCCAGGTTCTGATGGTTTTTCTGCTGAATTTTTTAAGATGTTTTGGAAATATATTGGTCCCTTTGTAGTTAGATCTATAAATTACAGTTATAGAAGTGGAAGTCTCTCTATTACACAAAGACATGGCATTATTACACTTTTACCAAAAGGTGATAAGCCAAGACAATACTTAAAGAATTGGAGACCAATCACTTTGTTAAATACTATCTATAAAATTGCATCGGGTACTATAGCAAATAGAGTAAAAAGATACCTTGACAAAATTATTAACAAAGATCAAACAGGTTTCATCTCTAATAGATATATAGGTGAAAATACAAGGTTAATATATGATATAATGCATTATACGGAAGAAGAAAATATACCTGGGTTATTATTACTTATTGATTTTGAAAAAGCCTTTGATACTTTGTCCTGGAATTTTATTCAAGGAGCACTTAAATTTTTTAACTTTGGTCCCTCAATTAGGAATTGGGTGTCACTTTTTAATACGGACATTACATCTGCAATAAATCAAGGTGGTAATCTTTCTGAAAGAATTAACATCCAGCGGGGTTGCAGACAAGGGGACCCATTATCCCCTTATATATTCATTATATGTGCAGAAATACTAGCAATTCAAATTAGATTAAACAAAAATATTAAAGGAATAACTGTGAACAATACTGAAAAAAAGATTTCTCAATTAGCTGATGACACTTCTCTTATTCTTGATGGTAGTAAAGAATCCCTTGCGGAAACATTAAAAACATTAAAGAGTTTTTCAGAAATGTCTGGCTTACATATTAATTATGCCAAAACTCATATAGTATGGATAGGCTCCAAAAAGTATAGCAATGAAATATTACTGCCAAATTACAATCTTAACTGGGGAACTACTAGATTTACCCTTCTAGGAATACATTTTGATGTGGAATTGGATAAGTTACTATATTTAAATTATGATCCCAAGCTAGTACAGATTAAATCAATACTTAGACAATGGGAGAAAAGGTACCTAACTCCAATTGGGAAAATAACAGTCATTAAGACATTAGTTTTACCTCTATTAAATCACATTTTAATGTCAATACCAAATCCCACTGAATCATACTGCAAAGAATTAGACAAAATATTCTTCTCATTTCTATGGAATAATTCAATTCATAGGGTTAAAAAAGAAGTTATTATTAAAAATTATGAAGATGGGGGATTGAAAATGTTAAACCTAAAGTCTTTTATATCATCTATGAAATTATTTTGGATAAGACAGCTCATTTTTACAAATAGGGGTATGGAACATCTCATTCCAAATTTCAACTTAGACAAATTTATAAATTGTGGAATTGACTATGTCACAATCTATCTGAAGACTTTGAAAAATAAATTTTGGATAGATGTTTTCAAATCCTGGATAATACTACAAAATCATGAGATAGTATCTGAGGTTGCTGGTGACTCACCTCTGTTTTACAACCCAATGATTCGTATTGGGGGGAAACCCTTTTATAATAAACAAATGTTTAACAACAACATTAGAAGAGTTAATGATATTATCAATGAAGATGGTTCTTTTCTAAGTTTTGAATCTTTTTGTAATACCTATCCCATGATTAAGATGAATTTTTTAGAATATAGTAGTATTATTCATGCTATAAAATCTTGGATAAAAAATTCTGGCCTTGACATACCTATTAAAAAGCTAGAAAACCCATTAATTATGAGAATTATCTACAAGGTGATGAAATGTCACAAATCCAAATGTTTTTATGAAATTCTTAACCATAACTCCTCTATGTCAACAGGTAAAACAAAGTGGAGTGAGATGTTACAGATTGACAATAAAGAATGGAAAAAATTCCACAAAATACCCTTCAGAGTGACAAAAGACTGTAAACTCCAATGGTTTCAATATAGAATTATAAACAGAATTCTAGCAACAAATTCATTTTTATTCAAAATTAACAAAAATGACTCTAAATACTGCAACTTTTGCCTCTCAGAAGAAGAAACAATAGAACACCTTTTATGGGAATGTGATTATACACAATCTTTTCTAGAAGAATTTGTAATTTTTCTTGAAGATAAGACTGGTCTAGTCATTAATATTACAAAAAAATCTTTTATTTTAGGTTACATTGAGAATAATACTGATATTCAAAATACTATTGCCCTTTGGCTGAAATATTATGTTTACACATCAAGATGTACTAAGAAATCTTTGAATTTATGTGCTGCAATATCACAAATGAAGTTTTATTATGAAATACACAAATTTATATCTTATAGAAATAGTGGAAAAGAAAAATTTGATGCCCAGTGGATCAGATGGAACCAACTTTTCTATTAAACTCTCTCTTTCACTACTATCTCTCTCTCTCTCCTCTCTTTCTTTTGTTCTCCTCTATTCCTCTTTCTACCTATCTCTATTTAAAAAAAAAAAAAACATCATGTATTAATTCAATGTTTTATATTGTAAAAAGAGATGTGAATAATAAAAAAAAAAAAAAAAAAAAAAAAAGAATTTTTAAGCTGTCGATCGAGCTGTGAAATATGACATAATTCTGTCTCAATTAATTCTATGGTGTCAACAAGCTGGAAATTTTTCTTGTCCATCTGAGATTTCAGAGATTTTATTTGTTCTTTTACTTTGCTCAAGTGGTTTTTCAATGTTTTTTCATTGCTTGTCTTGATTTCTGTTAGCCTGCAAATCACGTCATCAAAATCTTCTGTAAAACTCTGATATCATTCTGAAAATGAGTTATATTATCTTTTTCCCGAGATAGTATTTTTTCCTTTTTCTCCTCAAACTTTTTTATGTGTTCGTCCTTTATCTCTGTTAGGTTCCCTTCTCTGGCTAGGTACGTTAGAAAGCGTGTCCCAGTTGTGATCCTTATGCTCTGATTTTGCACACTTTGAACAAATAAATTCATCACAATCTTCACAATATTCTGAAATACAAAGGATAAACTATCATCCAAGGAATGACTGTTTAGGAACATGATTGAATTGACGTTAACCCCCTTCCCCGCAGTCACGCATTTTAACGCATATACCATTTCCTATTTCTGACGCAAAATGACGCATTTACCGTTTCCCCGCAATCACGCATTTTCACGCACTTTAAAAAGTTCATTAAATCTTCAATTTATTGCCAAATTCCAACTATTTCATACTTGCTTAATCTCATAAAATAAGAAAGATTATTTTCTATTTAAAATATTACCTCATGATATTATTAACGCTAAAATTTATAGAAACTTGTACCCCGCTAGAAAGTGCTTGCGGGGAAATGGTAACGTAATATTTCTATGACGTGAGGATACAATTTATTTTGCATAATAATTTTGTAAGTTGTAAAGTATTAAAACATCAAAATAAAGTATTGCGGAATCAAGATATTACAAATCACTGTCATAAATGAACACAACAAACAAAACACATACTTTTTACCTTGTTGCAAAATCATATACAAGGATGAAGTTTATTTTATTTATTTATGAAAAGCAAAAAAATATATTTTTATGAATTTAAATTTCGTACTTCGAAAATAGTATAAAGAAATCCGTCGTAGAAAATAATTTGAAAATCCCTCTATCTTTTCAATAATAATTTGGGAATGATAGTACAGGAAACCCCGATTTTATCCTACGGAGCAAGCTTGTTTTATAGACTGAATTAACAATGTTAACAACTGAGTAGATATTTCTAAGAGATACTTTTCACAAGGCTACATCAAGATCACGATTCCCTAGTATTATGCCGATCGGTTTCTGATGGTAGACTGCATTCTTGTTATACGCATGCACTGAGTCAAACCTAAGAGGTAAACATAGGTTGTGATTGTTTCTTTGCAAAGCACCCGGCATTAGCAAAGAAAGTCACATACTTTTCGGACGAGACCTTGAAAAATCAAGATTTAAGTCGACACGAACCCTTTCAATTCAATTCAATAGTTTTTTCTCTGAAACTGCACAACAGTATAGAGAAAATACAAACATAAATTATGTACAATACAATACAATTCAGCATGCGTGAAAAAAAACAAAAACAAAAAAAAAACGATGAAAAATGATAGTGTCAAAAGAAATTATATTGTGCCTTTATTGATTTTAAAGCTGCATTTGATAAAGTATGGCGAGTAGAGATGTAAAAACTTTTCCAAGACAACTGAACAATGTTATAGGACGATAGTTTTGTGGATCGGTATAACTACCTTTTTTCTTATACATTGTAGATTGGTTTTATATTTCCAGCTAACCACGCCTCTGGGACAATACCTCTATCAAATACTAGATTAAACAATTTTACATACAGTGACACCATAACGTTAATAGATGATTTAATGTACTCATTTATAACAGTATCAGGTCCTGGAGATTTATTGTTTTTTAAAATTGTCTTCACCACATTCAGAATTTCATTTGGGGTAATTGGGTCAATAATAAAGGAACTATCAGCAAACGATTCCACAATATGATTGTCTAGTTCGTCATCTGAACCTTCTGATTCGTGTTCATTTTCATTAACATTCTTAAAATAATTATAAAAATCTACAATATTTATGTTGTGGTGCTCTTTAGGTCCTTTACCATTTACAATATTCCAATATTCTTTTGGGTTTGAACTTCTTAGTTTTTTAATATCACATTGTAATTTAGCTCTATAATCTTTGTATGCTTTATTTAGAGTAGATTTATATTTTCTTTGGGCGTCTGGTAATTCTTGTTTGAAAATATTAGATCCATTTAATTTATAATCAATATAATTAGATATTAGATCCATATAATTTGTATCTACGTTTAGTTTTTCTACAAAATTTCCTTGCCTTGTAACAATCATCGTTAAACCATTGTTTAGTTCTTTTGCTTCTATTTGTATCAAAATTGCGTAGTAAAAATGTACAAAATGTAGTTTTTGCCGAGGATAGTAATAGATTAGCCGTGCTATTAAACAGAAGATCTACATCGCTTTTACGAATATTATTAGGGTCTGATATTTTGTTGTCTACAGTTTGCTCAATACTCAGCAGTTCTAGTGCACTTATGTTATTACAGAATTCATTCGATTTAGTGGGATCCCACGATTTAATTCTTTCTGGTAAATTTCTTTGTGGCACATTTTCTAATTCATTATCACCACATGTAATATAATTTTGATGACATGTCAGTGGCATATGAATATCCGAGTACAAACAATTAAAATCTAATACTTCAAAATATCTTACAAGTTTAAAAAAAATCAGCATTGCATATGAATTAGTCAACAACACTTGACCTTAATTGTAGTTGTAAATTTCCCACTTTCTTCATCTTTTAGTACTCTACCGTTCATTATATATAAACTATTTGCCTTACAAAAATTCAGTAGTTGATATCCATAAGCATTTGTCTTTCTATCACAACTTTTTCTGTCAATATTTACATTATATGTACCCAACTTGTTAACAACATTCTGTTTGGTACCCTAAATGCCGAGTACATGTTTAACTTTGAAGCTCTTGGTCGGCATTTGATGCTTCTCTTGAGGTGTGAAGAATTCTCAAATAAGACGTAAAACAAATTAAAATCAATACTTCTTCCTAGCAGATCAGTTTTGCTCTATGTTTTCAATATAACAAAGGATAAAAATTCAGTTACAAATTCAATCAAGATTTGATTTTAACAAAATAATTGTGCCGTTGCAATTATTTTACTGAAACTTAAAAAATAGTTATCACTTGCATGTTCTTGTGGCGTTGTCCTATGGAAGATCCAAACACGAGGATTAAATATCACATGATTGTTCTGTTTTTGATACTACATGTCCATGTTTATGTCATAGGGCGTAACTTTTCTTATTAAAGTCACAATACGTGAATTCGTATTTCTCCAAAACACAAACAGCTCAGATAAATTGTTCAATTATATTTTAATTACGATTCTTCACTTCAAGTGGAATAATAGCAATATGGTATATATCATCAATGGTGGTCTACAATAAATATGAATACCTTACGTACCGTTCATTCACACATTAAATATTTTAACTGAGATTTATATCATTATTTAATTCATAATTTAATTTACTGGTTATAAAATAGTTTAATTAAAATAACTTACCATGTAGACAGAATTTATACATTCCTATTTATTTAGGATAGGTTACATTGATGTAAGTCACCCGTAACGTCTGTCTCTGCGAGGGTTTTCATACGATGTGAATAAAAATATTATTTCATGCAAGGGTTAATAAAATTCGCGCCAGCCATGCGCAGTGACTAGAAAAACCAGTCAAACACACCCATACGCATTCCATACTCACCGTATGACATCAGAGGTCATGAACTTACAACCCATGAATGGATGAATGAAAGAAATGACGCATGCGCAAATTAAACCATAGTAAACATAGTAAATAATGATCCTGTGACATTCTCCCTGTGTAAGAGGAAAATGTCTCCTGACATTTTAACTAAAATAAAAAAAATAATATGCAAATAACTATGATATGAAAAATATTAAACCAAACAATCTAATTAGCATTATAATCCTTAGTCATAATACTACAGGTACCTTGTTATGTATCATAACCATCAAACCTTAAAACTCTACTGTTACCTATATTGTAACCATTTAAAGTCATAAAACTATATACAATAAAGTCCATATACCTCTTGGCATCTACTGTTAGTCATAATAACTTAACTCTATCTGTGACATTCTTCCTGTGTCACTAACACTTACACATACCAAACCTGGTGATCTCCCACATACCAACTACCGTACCTGTCAGGAGCATTCTTAACCCTAGTGGATCTCCTCAGAGATCTGCGCGGCGAAACTATAGGACTTAGTACATTCCTAACATCACCATTTTGTGACAAAGACGGGGATGAAGGTGGTAAATCTATGTGTGGTACAGACAGAATGGGAGACTCATTGTCTGTCTTAACAGTCGAATTTGGTCCGAACTGTGTTGAATTATGAGAACCGCGACTTAAGTTGTCGGAACTAACTCTGCCCTCGGTACCGAAAGATTTATAACAATCATTCACATGGTGGATACTTGAAGTATCAGGCCTAGTCCGATCTCTACTACGTGTACTTACTCTGTATACCTCATCACTGGATGATGAGCTATCATCCGAGTCAGTAGGTCTCGTACACTGCCTCCTAGTCTGCTTTTCTTTTTTCTGTGGTAGTCCTTCACTGGTATCTGAAATATACATAAATGGTAATAATAAATTTCTGTGTAAGGTTTTGATCTTTCCTTTACCTGAATCTTTTTGAACTTTGTACACTGGAATGTCTTCATTTGGAATTTCTATAATCTTGTAAGGTTCTTTTTCCCATTTGTCTGATAATTTTTTTCCTGCTTTCACCAATACTCTAACCAATACTTTGTCTCCTATCTCTAACTTGGAATTCCTAACTTTGTTGTCATATTGCTGCTTGTATCTCTCCGTGTTCTTGTTCATGTTCGTCCTCGCAACTTTGTATGCAAAATCTAACCGCTTCTTTAACTTGTCAACATAATCCTCCCTACTCTTGGGCTTCTCAGATAACTCATCTATTCCTAGGTATGCATCTATAGCAAGTCTGGGATGGCAGCCAAACATCAAATAGTGCGGTGAGTATCCAGTGGTCTCGTGTTTTGTGGCGTTGTATGCCTGCACTAATGGTTTGATGTATGCCTTCCAGTCTTCCTTCTGATACTCCTCAAGAGTTCCAAGCATCTTCAGTAGAGTCTGATTAAAACGCTCCACATTCCCATTCCCCATAGGATGGTAAGGGGTCGTCCTGCTCTTACTCACTCCTGCGATGTTACATAATTCTCTAACAAGCCTACTTTCAAAGTTCCTGCCTTGGTCGCTGTGTATTCGCTGTGGGAAACCATAGTAACTGAAGAAATTCTCATACAGGGCTTTTGCTGTTGTGGACGCTTTCTGGTTCCTCGTTGGTACCGCCACTGCATACTTTGAAAAATGATCGGTTATTACCAGTATATCCTCAATGTTTCCCTTGGATTTCTCTAAAGAAAGAAAATCTATACATACCAGTTCCATTGGCTGTGATGTTTTGATGGTGATGAGCTCTGATCTAGGTTGTTCTCTGGTCTTACTTCGGATACATCGTCCACAATGCTCAACTCTCTCTCTGATATCCATATCCATTCCTGGCCAATAAAAACGTCTTCTGACAAGCCAACTGGTCTTTTCTCTCCCCTGATGTCCTAAATCCTCATGTAAACCTTTAAACACTACTCCTACCATACTCTTTGGTAATACAAGTTGCCAAACATCCATTCCGTCAAGAAGGGTATTTCTAAATAATACACCTTTCCTAATCTCAAAACTTTTCCTCTCTCTAAGATACTTCTTAATCTCAACTGTCTCTAAATCAACATTCTCCGAATCAAACCTTTCCCCTGTTGTTATCAGGTACTTCACCTTACTGATGACTGGATCCTCATCCTGCTTCTCTCTCCAGTTTATAGTACTCAGTTCCTGTGATTCTGTCACTGTCACATCAGGATGTAACTGGCCAGTGTCTGTAATGAGCAAACTCTCCGCTAGTGGAAGTTGTTCCCGGTCTATGAGTGCTGCTTGACAGACTGCTTTGACAGCTTCGGGAAATATCTGGAGATGATATGGACGCCTGGATAACCCATCTGCATCTTGATTTAATTTCCCAGATCTGTAATATATCTTGAAATTGTAATTGCTCAAAGCTGCAAGCCAACGATGACCTGTGGCATCGAGTTTCGCTGAAGTTGTGACATAAGTCAACGGATTATTATCCGTTCTAACTTCAAAAGAATTGTTGTATAAATAGTCTTTAAACTTGTCGACTACTGCCCACTTTAAACACAAAAACTCAAGTTTATGTGCTGGATACAACTTTTCACTTTTTCTTAAACCACGACTGCCATATGCAATTACACGTTCTAAACCATTCTGGTTCTGATAGAGAACAGCTCCTAAGCCCTCAGTGGAGGCATCAATATTCAAGATGAATGGTTTAGAAAAATCTGCATAGCCGAGAATAGGGGGATTGGTCAACTTACTGATAAGTGTCTCGAAAGCAAATTGTTGTTCCTTACCCCATAACCATGGTACTTTCTTTCTGTTTCCTTGGTTCTTTCCCTTTGCTGTTGGGTGTCCTACCAGTAACTCATTCAGCGGTTGAACGACTCTGGCATAGTCTCTGATAAAGCGCCGGTAATACCCGGTAAAACCTAAAAATGAGCGTAATTCTTTAATATTCTTTGGTACTGGCCATGACTTAAGTGCTTCAATCTTATCTGGGTCGGTTTTGATACCGTCCTCCGAAACAATGTGACCTAAGTACTTAACTTCACTCATGAAGAATTCACACTTGGATGGTTTTAACTTTAAGTGATGTTTGTCAAGTTTCTCAAAAACTGCCTCTAATCTTTTAAGATGTTCATCAAAAGACTGAGAAAACACTAAAATGTCATCTAAAAATATGAGACATTCCCTCAAATGTGAATCACCCATACAGGTTTCCATTAAACGTTGGAAAGTGGCCGGGGCATTGGTTAGGCCAAATGCCATCCGATTGCATTCATAAAACCCTAAAGGTCCCAACGAAAAAGCTGTTTTATGCTTATCCTCTTCCTTAATCTCGACTTGCCAGTATCCTGATCTTAAATCGAGTTTTGTAAAGTATTTACTCCCAATCAAAGTATCAATTGTCTCGTCAACTCTAGGCAAGGTATAAGCATCTTTTATGGTTTTGTTGTTAAGTTTTCTAAGATCAATACAGAATCTTAATGACCCATCAGATTTCTTAACTAACACTACATTTGAAGAGTAAGGGCTTTGTGATTTACGTATAGCACCTGCTTCAAGCATTTCCTTCAAATGTTGTCTTACCTCTTGGTACATCCCAGGTGAAATTCTTCTGTAGGGCTCTTTGAAAGGAATATTGTCAGTAAGCTTGATCTCATGCTTAACCAAATCTGTTTTACCTATATCTGTAAATGATGTCGAGAAAATATGTTTCCATTTATTCAACAGCTCTGCTGTCTTTGTCATTTCCTCACCTGTAAGATTTTGTTTGTTTATCTTAGTACCTAAAGTCTCAATGAAAATATCTGAGTTACCTCCCTTGATTTCTGAAGACTCAAACTCGGACTCAGGTTTCCATGAATCGACTACCTTGACAGGACTAACTGAACAAATAACAGATTTAGGTAAGATCTTAATAGTCTGTGCTGACAAATTACAAACTCTTACTGGTACTCTAGATGTGCTACCTACCTTAGATTTAAGGTTAACAACTCTAGGACAAATAACTAAGCTCCCTGGCTGAGATGTATCTGACTGTTCAGTCATAGCAGTTTCTAAGTCATAAGATTTTCTGACTAACCCTGTTATCATCTTGACCTCTTTTGGACCTAAGCTAATGGGAAAATGGTTTGTTGTTTTTACTTTCAAAGCAGTGTCACACATACCTTTGAATGCTAAGTTCCAAACTTCAGGTATTTCTGAAACATTTTCCATCTGACCAAAAATCTCTTTACAATTTCTGATAACATTGGTGCCAATGATTAAAGGAAACTCAGAACCACCCTTTCTATCTGATGACTGACTCACCAATATAGGGGCAAAAATTGTCTTCTGACTCAAGAATGGAATTTCTAACTCACCCTCAATATACCCAGAAAAAGGAAGTGAGTGCCCACCTGCACCATAAACATCTAACTGAAAATCTTCCAATTTCCTAAGCTCGGGCTTTGGTTCTAGAGAATCATAAAATTGTTTTGACATACAAGTTATCATTGAACCTGTGTCTACCAATGCATCTGTTTCTCTGTCACATAACTTTACCTTACATTGGTTAACATGTCCAACCATTCTAGTGATCAATTTTTCAGTTTCAGGGCTATGACCTTTGACCTCCTCAGTTTGCCCTATAACGGAAGAGGTAACCCTTTTGGGTCATTCTCTCCCTTCTTACTATACTCACCTTGACCTTGATGCTTTTGGTAAGACTGACCTCTAAAATTGCCTCTAAAATTTCTACCATAACCTCTACTAAAGCCTCTACCTCTACTAAAACCTCTGTTTTCTTTGTATTGACTAAGTGGACTGTTAGAAGAAGTGTTTCTATTTTGTTGAGTCTCTAAGTTACTCAATCTCCTAGACATATCTTGATAACTGGATGACTGAGAGTTAATGCTACGTTCTAACCTTTCCATCTTTGAAATCAAGACTCTAAGTTCCTTCTTCATGTCTTCTTGACTCTCTGTCACTTCTGCTTTCTCTGCATGAACTGCTGCTGTCTTGGATTTAGATTGCCGAGTACTTGCATGAGCTTCCTCCTGCTGCACTTTTCGGATTTCCCTAAGAAGATATTGAAAATCTTTAATAGAGTCATACAAATGTCTGGTTGAATTTTTCAAAGACTGACTAGCTAAACCTGTCCAGAATTTGTTTCTTAACATGGCATCTTTAGCTATTTCGTCTATGAACCCAAACTGTATAGCTTTGCAAATGGTTTCTTCAATACGAGAAGCATACATAACAATTGACTCATTCTCTTTTTGAAAATCACTGTAAAAGGATTGCATAAGATTTTCATTGGTTGCAACATTACCAAAGAAACCATCTAACTTGTGCATTATGTCAGACAAACATGCATTTTCACCTAAAGGAACAAGCATTGAACGAGCTAAACCTTTTAAAGACCTTCTAACTGCTTCTAACAACACATGTTCTGAATATTGTCCACTCTTTCTTAAACACTTCACCTCAAAACTCCAGACCTCATATTTTACTTCACCTTTCTGGGGTTCATCTGTCCCACTGAAGACAGGTAATTTGGGAACACTCAATTGACTGGTAATAAGTGAAACATTGGGATTACCTGGATTTGGAGTTTCAGGGAGTGGGCTTAAAAATTCAGTCTTAGGCTTAGTCTTATGCACAGCATCATAAAAAGCTTTCATTCTAGGCCCAAACTGACCCGTTGGGGTACTGAAGGTAAATTTTTTTCCCGTAACTTTATCAGGACCTGCTTTAGGAGTACTAGCTTTAAGTAAATTGTACTCTTCCATTGTCACTACCCTATAATTAGGATTTTGATTCACCTTTTCAATGTGTTCAAGAATGTCATCAGCATTTTCTTCTTCCTTATCTAAATGGTTTTCAGGTGTTTTACCCTCACCGGTAGCCATGGTGAAAATAACCACACTCAGAATTAGAATTTCTGATATATGTAAACTAAAAGATTTTCTAAAACAACAAAACATGAACTACTCACCGTGTTTTTCCTGGAAAACCGTTCTTTGATTTCGCATAAATTTCCGAACGTTCAACACAGTCGAGCCATATTCGAGGTGCGGAATGGGATTACGATATCTATGGTATCCAAACACCTAAATATCTTTCAAAATAAAGTCAATATCAATCAGTCAAAAATCTGCTAAATCATAGTATCAACTCTTGACACACTGACTACTTATACTAAGAGCAAAACTGTTATAAACTTAGCAATTCAGATTGCAAGTACTGACTATATACTATAGTACTAGTCTACTCTGTTACATGTATGTAATATTATGATATATTTAGACTGAATAATATCTCCTTGAAATAAATTGCCTTAAAATTGTAACAACCGCTATGCGCTAGATATGCAATATGAAATGATATGATATGGAAATGAAAATGAAACTGACCTGAATTCCCAAAACAACTGACTTACTTACTCTCTTCCGAATTTTCTCTGCGGCGCTGTAGCTGTTAATGTTAGTCAAACTGAATAACTACATGCAGTGAAGGATTGTTAAATAACTCACAGTTAATTTCAAATGTCTTCAGGTCAATGTGTTTATATAAACTTTGAAAATACTTTTAGAAAATAAAGTTTACGCGATTTTACCTGTACTCATGCAACTGCAACAAACTTTCGTACATGAAACATGATAAATGAAAACAAAATGGAATTGACAACAAAATACAACAATTCAAAATGAAAATATGAAACAGTTTCTAAATTCACACGGATTGTTTATCTCATAAATGTCCGCGAAGCGCGTTTGAGATCTCAAAGTTGTGCACAAGTCGACAAATGTCCAGGATTCATGGGCGCATCCATCTTGGTTATGACGTCACACATCCGGAAGTACAGTAGTAAAGAAAATGTTCCCGGGGAAACTGGTTTTCTCCGCTCTAGCTAACGGTAATTTCGTTGAAGCGTAGTAAACTGGTTTTACAAGTATAGTAGTGCACTCTCAGGCCCGTGAATGGAATCACACAATAAGCAAATGAATCAACGGAATTTTAAAACACAGAAAACTCTTCTTTCACAATAACCACCAAGGATCATCCCTCGAAGAATTATTTATTAGGAACGTTTGCGCCGGAGACCCAATCGTTGGGCGCCATTGTCATAGGGCGTAACTTTTCTTATTAAAGTCACAATACGTGAATTCGTATTTCTCCAAAACACAAACAGCTCAGATAAATTGTTCAATTATATTTTAATTACGATTCTTCACTTCAAGTGGAATAATAGCAATATGGTATATATCATCAATGGTGGTCTACAATAAATATGAATACCTTACGTACCGTTCATTCACACATTAAATATTTTAACTGAGATTTATATCATTATTTAATTCATAATTTAATTTACTGGTTATAAAATAGTTTAATTAAAATAACTTACCATGTAGACAGAATTTATACATTCCTATTTATTTAGGATAGGTTACATTGATGTAAGTCACCCGTAACGTCTGTCTCTGCGAGGGTTTTCATACGATGTGAATAAAAATATTATTTCATGCAAGGGTTAATAAAATTCGCGCCAGCCATGCGCAGTGACTAGAAAAACCAGTCAAACACACCCATACGCATTCCATACTCACCGTATGACATCAGAGGTCATGAACTTACAACCCATGAATGGATGAATGAAAGAAATGACGCATGCGCAAATTAAACCATAGTAAACATAGTAAATAATGATCCTGTGACATTTATAAATTTTAATTTCATGATATCTTTTAAATGATTTATAACAAGTAAAGTATCATCTCTAAGATACCTGGTAAACAGGGCATTCTTTTCCCAATCTTAAAAATACTAAGTAATATCTTCTATCCAGCTGAATGAAGTATACTGTTATAAGAATCATTCATGTCATTATCTGCTGGATCAATGTCTCTACTCTCATTGAATTTATGTTTAAACTGTTTAAGTTTAGATGATTTATTAAACCAAGTTGTTATCTTCTAAATCATGGTCGGGAGTCCCCTAAGATGTTGATAACCATTACTCGTAAAATTCTCGTTTTGATCCACAGTTACTATCATCCCATTTTTAATAAAACGCAATGTCTATCTGACACAAACGACGAAGATACAAAGGGTACATCTCCACTACGTCTATTAGGTGAATTACAGTCAAACTTGTCTTAGCGGCCAACCGAAATCGACGGCCACTCGCGATCAGCGGCCACTTTCAGTTCCCCCCGACGATTTTTACTATATATTTTAACTGGAATAGACGGCCACCTGTGTAACGCGGCCAGCGGCCACTCAAATTCCCCACCCACAGCCCTATTGACACTGTAATAGGCGGCCATTTCGTTACTTGCTGTGATTCTATTGTCTTTTAAACTCATTCGCTTGGGTTATTATATCCCGATAGCCAATTTAACCTAGCTATTAATGCAATTAAAGAAATTACTATTAGATACACTGAACTCTGTTTGCATTAATGAAAAAAACCTGTTAGATCAATTTGTAATTATTTTTCAAGATCGCCGACTGAAAAAAAAATTTAAATACAATTGTTACTTTCCTCTACCTAAAGAAATTCACACCTTTTGAATTTTGATTCCATGTAGAAGCCCTAATTGCTAATCTTGTGAAAACAAAGTGCTTTATGTGGCATGATAATCTCGTGAATTTCACTATCAACAGACGATCAATAGGGATTAGTCACGCTCTACTGCATATGACACCTGTGTTATGGATTGATTTTCAACTGCGTCAATACATCTCTCTGGTCAACTGGTTAATTTTATTTCTGTGTCTTATGTTACATAGAAATTCTGATAGCTTCATGAACAATAAAATTTACCAAACTTTAAAAACTTCAGCAAGTAAGTTAATGTGATAGGGTGATTTATTTCTTATATTAATTATTATATTTCAGGATTAAATTAATTCAGTTGATTTATCATATTTATTTCTTTTCAGCATTTCATTTATTGAATAAATCCACATGGAATTATTTACATCAATTTGTGTTCATTGTGTTATTTATAGATGTATGACATCACAGTGGTCATTTAAACCCCTGTCCCTTTTCTATTTATATCTTGTGTAGTGTCAGGGCCAACTTGGATTTCATTGGTTGGTTTGGTTTCCCTCTCTTTTGGTTTTTAGCTTAGTTAATTACTTTGGTTTGAGATCTTGGTCTGACCAGCAGACATATTGGTTTTTGTTTATATGTTGGTCCATTTTCTATGACTTATTTACGACCATGACCAAGACTGGACAGAATGTAAGTTGACTTTTACTAATTTCATTATCTCTATATAATTGTTTATCTATTTAATTCCCAAATATCAATATTCTAATATGAAGTATGAAGATTCAGTCTTTGTGATTATTTTATGAGTGTGTAAATAATGAAAAGTAATAATTTCATATATCATTGTATGTACATTTTTGAGAGCAATACAGTAAAGTTGTTTATTATTTATATACAGATCACTGAGTAAGAGTTCACGCATCATTGTATATTTGGAGTATTGGCTTTATATCACATATAGGTATGATGTATATATATTTTGAATATTGTCCATATAATTATATTATTCTGGAAAGGTTCAGTATTATTGATCTGATTGTTTCATCTATAAATTCCAGTATTTATACTCTGTACATATTATTGATTAAGAAAGACAACTCTTAATGTTTTATCCATGAGCACAATTTAAGGGAAATAACTCTCATTTTGACCGTGCTATCTGGCAAGTGATCTACATGTATGTATTGTTATCAAATATTTATTATTGTTTATATATTTCAGAGCTGTGATAATACTGATTGAATATACACTTATCCACATCTACAACATGGTGTTTGTGTTAATTTACTTATAAAACGAACCCCATTTCAATGGCATCCACGGTGGGATAAGGATTGGCTGACTGACCATTGCGAGGCGCACTAGCCGTGAGGATCTCACGCCGAGTAGGATCCAGGATCCACCGACGTGTAGTGTTTACAGACAGAGACTGTATTGCGCAATCCACTCAACGCTGGACTTTCAGTGAAAGTGACATTCAGCGAATGACCAGTGACATTTCATTTGAACTTTTGTGACTATATATTTATTCATTTGGTGTTTAGAAGCTTGCCAGCACGGTAAGGTATTTTTATTAATATATTCGATCAATGCATACTATCTCTGCAAGATATATTATTGTTTTCAGCGGCAGCTCACACAAATTGGTCCGACCAAAATAGTTCCATCATGATTAAGTAGATACAACATTATTGTTCATGATAAGAGTGAAGTTGTGTATTTCATACGTTAAAGAAATCAAAAATAACGTCAAAATATTATTAGAAAATCACTTTCCCCCCGAAATGCAAATAAAAAATATCAATATTCCTACGCTCGCTCCCTCCTCAGCCTTTTTTTTTTTTTTTTTTACATGTTTGATAATAGAGAATATTTAGGTCATTCTTCGATTAATATTTTTTAACCGATGAATTGATAATACTATATCAACAATTGTATTAAGTACATGTTTATAGTCTGTTAATTATCATACAATTTCCTTTTAAGAAAAAATAAATCATTCTGTGTGTGTATATTATTAAATGACGGAATTTTCAATCCCTGGCTGGATTCTGCTCACGTGTGTACACTTTGTAAACTGTAGGGGATAAAATGTGTGGCAAAACAAGAACTGGGTCGGACATTCGGGTTCGTGTTGGAGTTCAGCATAGGCCTACCATTTTATATAGAACTTGAATAATGTAAGTAATATCTGCGACGAATACATTAATTAGCATATTTCAGTAATTTTCAAAACAAAAAAGGTTTTCAGTTTAGAATTTTGCGATCCGGTCTTGATTTTCCTAACACGGCAATTTTAAACACAAGTTGTTGCAGATGCAAATGTTAGAACAAACTATATATAGTTCAACAGGGATTGTATAATTTTAATTAATCAGAATTCGTATTCATATGATCTAATTAAGAAAAGAAAAGTTTTGTCTGCCATCGTAACTTCTCGGCAAAACAAAACGTGTTCCTCCGAGCTCGCTGGATGCGTTTAACAGCTCCATCGCACGTGTGTAGATCAAGGCTAATGTTGGTCTTGCGGACACAGGTTCATGTAGGCCTATGTGTACCGTTTGTTAGGAGACTGGGTGACCTCACCATGCTCACGAAATTTACACCAGTTCCATAACTAGGCCCTAGACATTGCAGTTTTTTTATTAACGTCATTATAAACACTGATAAGCATATTAAATCTAAAAGTCGAATATCTTTGGATATGGGGTAACCCATATCTATTCTTGTTTTACAATTGTGCTCAAAACACGTATATTTTGGACTGACAAGTGACAGGCATATTTTTGTTATAAAGTGAAAAGCCTTCTATACCCTTCCTGTATATATTAAGTGTAAATATTATTTATTTCTGAGCAAATTATTGTAGTGTGTGCAAGAAATTAATTCTATTAATCTGATATACCTGGTTTCCACCCCACACTAATTTCTTTTCTCTTGATCAGCTGACCTTGACATATGTGACCTACATTTAGACTTGAAGGTACAGGTAGTTTGTTTACAGGTGATTTTGAGGTGACTAGTGTGTCTGAGTGAGTCTATTGTTTTGATTTAGATTCATTGGTCTAGTTTTACAGTATTTAGTTGCTTTATTACCCCTATATCACCCCTAGAGTCAAGATGTGAATTAGTTTATTTAATACCCAGATTACTGTACATTTCAGTACATATATACATAGTAAGGTCACATTACTTTGAGTAATCAGTGTGTTGGTGATTCACCTGTGTCCGTCATTTATTGTTTATACATTGAATTCCTTATCATTATTTTGCATTATTGTACCGTTTACTTTGATTTCGCGTAATTTTGTTTATATCGGGTATTTGACCCCTGGCCGAGAGATCGTCACGCTTGAGTGCACGCGGTGTACTGAAGAGAGTTATCTTCCTTGAGTAAGTTTGTAGTTAGAGTTATCTTTCATTCTTCAGAACCATTTAGTTATTTAGAAGGTAGTATTAGATTAAGGTTATATTACATGTAGATTAAGGTTATATTTATTTAGGATTTAGTTAGTTTATTCTTTAAACTTTTATTTATTTATTTCATTTGGTAATTTAATTTAATTTTATTTCAGCTTATTTAGAAATTTAATATTGAAATTTTGTTTTTCAGGTGATTAATAATTTTGCATTTCAGTGAAATTTTTTTTACCATATATGGAAATCGCAATGCAATGTCGGATAGTTTATCTTCTGATTTCAGAGGATAGCACAGGTAATTTTCAAACGCCGTTACCTTTAATCAAAAAGTGCAAGCACCAGAGTTTAAATTAATTAAGTAGATATTTAGAATTTAAGTTTTTACATAAAGTTGGCACTTCTTGCGCTTCATTAATTAGTTAGATTTAATTATTTGACTTCATCTTTAATTAAGCAAAGATAAAATAAATATTATTTAGAGAAATTAATAAAAAAAATCTTTTTAGCTTCAGCATCTAAACTTCCGGATTGGATATATACATTGGATTCTTCAGCTTCAGAGGATGTAGGGGTCTTAATGTTTCAGTTATTAGATTATACACATACACATACAACAGTATAGAAGACTAATACAGAACGGAAAGTAACTGTAGTCCCGTGCAGAAGAGCAAACTTCAAAGAAAAATTCCTCTACCGTCTTATTAAATGAAATAATAATGAAACTGAATTTTTCAAAAATATGTTTTTTAAAACTTTTATGCTGTACCTAGCTAGTATTTAGTTTATTAGAAAAATTTATTTGGAAATCAAACAACAAACAACAAATCATCATGTCCGTGGACATTTCACAGGAGGAACTCGATCAAATCGCAAAAGTTTTCAAAGAATTAAATGTAAAACCCAAAGCTGATACAGCACAGGATTTCAAACAATGGATGACTCAGTATGTTGAAAAATTTATTTGGAAATCACAAATGAATTTCACAGAGGAGGAATTTGTAAAACCCAAAGCAGATACAGCACAGGATTTCAAACAATGGATGAAGTATGTTGCACAAATGAATGAGGAGGAATTTGTCCAGAACCACGCGGATACTGGAACGTCATCAGCATCAGGAAGCACCATCAATTCCCACATTCCAAAGATCTCTTGCTTTTCTGGAGACGGCAGCAAGAATGACACTACATATGATCTTTGGCGATATGAAGTTGACTGTTTGATCAAGGAGAAGTGCAAGGAGGAGATAATTGCTCAGTCAATTAGGAGATCATTGCGAGGAGATGCAGGCAAGGTTGCTATGAGACTTGGTCCTGGAGCCACTGTAACCCAGATACTGGACAAGATGGAGAGTGTGTTTGGCACTATAGAACGAGGAGAGACAATCATGGAACAATTTTACAGTGCGCGACAAGAAAAAGGAGAGGATAGCATGAGTTGGAGTTGTCGTTTAGAGGAGATTTATAGAAAGGCAGTTATCAAAGGAGTTGCAACCAAGGAGGATTCAAATGAGAAATTGAGATCAAAATTCTGGAATGGTCTTCATCAGTGGATTAAGGATATTACCGGATACAAATTTGATGCACTGACCAATTTTGATGAACTTAGGAAGGAAATCAGGCTTGTAGAACAGGAACATGAAACAAAGAAGGCACAATCCAATATGGCTGTAACATCAAGTGAAGCTGAGAAAGGAGATGAGATTAAGGAACTTAAAGGAATGATTCAACAGCTCACTACAAAAGTCAGTGCCATGGAACAACAGCGTACAAACAGGAAAGATCTTGGAGAATCATATGGCAGAATTCCGCCACAGTCTAGAAGAGGAAATTATGGATATGGAAACTCGTACAGTGGACGTCCTAATTTCAAGAACTACAATGGTCCAAGATATACTCAGGGATACAACTATTATGATTATGAGTATGGATATGACAATCAGGAATCCGCTCAAACAGAGGATGGAGAACCTGTGATATGTTATAAGTGCAGACAACCGGGACATATTGCTCGTAACTGTCAAGTGCGTATGGACCACAGCAGGAAATATTTAAACGTGAGGAGACCTTCGTTGCGGGGCAAACGCTAGGTCAGTACCGGAAAGGCCCTACTAAGAATAGAAATAGCGAATTGGTAGGAAATACATCAGAAGTGGAAGCAAGTTTAGAAGGAAACTTAGTCAGAGCATTGATAGACACTGGATCTACTGTTTCAACAGTTAGTCATGATTTTTATACAAAACATCTTAGTCATCTAGAACTTCATCCAATAAGAGAACTTTTACAAGTCGAATGCGCAGATGGTCAACAGTTACCATATTATGGATACATCGAAGCTTCCATCCAAAGTAAAGGAATACCACAATCATTGGAGGAACCACTTCAATTTCCATTACTTGTTGTATCCACCAGTAACTACAACAGTCGAGTACCATTACTTATTGGAACAAATATATTACAACACATGCTAGATGGTGTCAAGAACAAATATGGAGACAAATATCTACAGAATGCTGCTTTATTTACACCATGGTATCTCGCATTTCGAGGAATGACGATACGAGAAAAAGAACTTGCTCGCAACAACAACCGACTTGGAATCGTAAAATCAGCTGAAAATCACTGCATTATTATACCACCAAATTCAACAGTTTCTATATCTGGATATGTCGACAAAGCTATACCGTATCAGTCTACGACAGCTGTTCTACAAGCTACACCCCGCTCAGTAATTCCATCAGACCTGGATATTGTGCCATCACTTACAGACTACACCTATCCAGCCAGTCATGTGGTAAGAGTGGACATTGACAACATCACTACAAGGACAGTACAAGTTCCACCTAAATCCATCATATGCGAGCTACAACCAGTGAAAATTGAACCACATCAAACAGCTTTACCATGTTCTAGCCTCCAAGAAACCAAAGATGTCTTAAGTTTGGTGAAGATCGAGCGAGATAAACTTACAGTATCAGAGCAGCAAGGAGCAGAACATTTATTGAGGAAGTATGAGGATGTATTCTCAAAGTCGGACATCGACATAGGACACACTAACATTGTGAAGCACAGGATCGATTTACATGACGAAACACCATTTAAGCAACGACCGAGGCGAATACCACCGGCCATGTTTGAAGAGGTCAAAGATCACCTAAGGAAACTATTAGAAGGAGGAATTATCAGGAAGTCGAAGTCACCATGGTCAAGCAATGTTGTCCTTTGCCGCAAGAAAAACAACGAACTACGCATGTGTGTAGATTATCGCCATCTAAACCTTAGGACAAAGAAAGACTCCTATGCACTACCAAGGATAGAAGAAATTTTAGATGCATTAGCAGGAAATAGATTCTTTACCATCTTGGATATGAAAAGTGGGTACCATCAGGTTGAGTTACATGAAAGTCACAAGGAAAGAACTGCGTTTACAGTTGGACCTTTAGGCTTTTATGAATACCATCGCATGCCATTCGGTCTAGTCAACGCACCTGCTACATACCAAAGGCTTATGGAGGAATGCTTTGAAGGGCTACACCTGGATATATGCTTCATCTATTTGGATGACTTGATAATCTTCTCCAAGACATATGATGAGCATTTAGAACGTTTGGAAAAGATTTTTCAACGACTAAGAGAAGTAAATCTTAAGTTATCACCAAAGAAGTGCGAATTCTTTAAGAGCAAAGTGAAGTATGTAGGAAACATTGTCAGTGAGGAGGGAATAGAACCAGACCCGGAAAAGATCAGCAAGGTACAGAACTGGCCGCAGCCAAGAAATTCAGATGAAGTTCGCCAGTTCCTGGGTTTTGTTGGGTATTACCGGAGATTCATCGAGGGATTTTCAACAATAGCACGCCCATTGAATGACCTCCTACCAAATACCAAGAAGAAATCTAGAAAGGGTGTCAGGACATCAAAAGAACCAGACAAGTGGAGATGGGGTAGTGAGCAGGAACAAGCCTTCAACAAACTTAAGGAGAAACTCACAACATATCCAATTCTAGGATTCGCCAATTACTCCTTACCCTTTGAACTTCATACAGATGCCTCATCATCAAGCATCGGCGCTGTATTATATCAGACACAGGACAACTTCAAACGGGTCATAGCCTACGCTAGCAGGAGTTTATCAAAATCAGAGAAGAATTACCCTGTTCATAAATTGGAGTTCCTAGCTCTAAAATGGTCGGTATGTGAGAAATTCAGAGATTACTTATATGGAGGAACATTCAAGGTTTACACAGATAACAACCCACTCACGTATGTGTTAACATCAGCGAAACTTGATGCGACGAGCCAAAGGTGGATTGCAGATCTGGCCAACTTTAACTTTGAGATTCTGTATCGACCTGGATCACACAACGCAGATGCAGATGGACTAAGCAGGATACCAAACCAGGAGATCATAACATCTGATTCCATTAAGACCATATGCAACTCAGCGGTATCCATCGGCCCCTATGTACAATGCTTGTCCATATCTCCATCTTCAGTTGACAACCTACCAGACTTGAGTAATCAGACAGAGATTGATGTTCGTCGTCATCAGTACAATGACCCAGTGTTAAGGTTTTGGATACCATACGTGAGAGATCAGTACAAACCAGCAAAGCACCACTTACCATACAACAACATGCAATACCATGCTTTACTTCACAAGAATTTTGACAAACTCAGATTACGAGACGGGATCCTCATAAGAGAAACAACAGTGAATGAGAAAAAGAAGTCACAGATATTATTACCCAGATCATGCATTGGAACAGTATTGTACCATCTTCATACTGACATGGGACATCCAGGCCGTGAGAAAACCATCAGTTTAATCAGAGATAGATTTTATTGGCGAGGAATGACAGCAGATACGGAACACTTCATTTCAAACTGTAGGAGATGCCTTTTAAGGAAAACACCAACAACAAGAGCTCCACTTATTAACATCAGAACATCACAACCTTTAGAACTCGTATGCGTAGACTACCTTAAACTAGAGAAATCAAAAGGAGGATATGAAAACATCTTGGTCATCACCGATCACTTTACTCGATTTGCTCAGGCTGTAGCTACAAGGAACCAAACTGCCAAAACCACAGCTGAGGCATTATACCATCATTTTATTGTTCATTATGGGATACCTTTAAGACTACACAGTGATCAGGGTGCAAATTTTGAATCTAAGATCATACAGGAGCTCTGCAACATTCTTGGAGTTAGCAAGTCAAGAACAACGCCTTACCACCCCATGGGCAACGGCTTAACAGAACGCTTCAACAGGACTCTTCTCAAGATGTTAGGAACACTTGAAAATTACCAAAAACAGGATTGGAAGTCTCACATTTCAACTTTAGTTCACGCTTATAATTCAATGAAACAGGAAACAACAGGACAATCACCTTTCTTTCTTATGTTTGGACGAGAACCTAGACTTCCAGTAGATCTCATTTTCAAAACAGATGAACCAAATCAACATGAAAACCTGAATTCCTACATCAAATCTTTGAAATCTAAATTAGAACATTCATATCATTTGGCACAGAAATCTATCCAGAATGCCCAGGGAAGACAGAAGAAGAATTATGACATCAAGGCAAGAGATGCTGTTATTCAGCCAGGAGACAGAGTATTGGTCAAGATTGTTGCATTTGAAGGCACTCACAAGTTATCAGATAAATGGGAGGAAGAGCCATATATAGTACAGAGTCAACCAAACAAGGATGTTCCTGTGTACATAGTGAGAAAAGAAAGCAACAACACCTGTAAGAGAACCTTACATCGGAACCTTTTGCTACCAATCGGACACTTAGATGTTGATTTACAGACAGAAAAACCTAAGCCAGCACCAAGGAAGTTGGTGAAAGCTCGAGTCACAAGAAAGACCTAACAACTTACTACCTCACAACATGAGGATAACAGTGACTCAGATAGCAGCGACGAGGAGATTGTAGTACAGGAGGCAGCATCCACTGCACATAGCAAGGATAGTACACCTGCTTCTGAGACAGGAAGTAACCAACAGGAGAATGCATTGGCCAATGAGGAAGAGAGCGCTGAAGATGAGGGTAATGCCGGTATACCTTCACCTGCTGAACAAGTTGATGACACAGGTACTTCAGTAGCTACTATTACAGAAGACACTGATGTGAAGGAAACAGAACCGTCTGCAGATACAGAGCAGCAAGCTGAAGCTGATGATGATGATGATGATGATTTGGATGATACCAATTCTGAGGAACATTCAGCTCATGAACCGCAGACAGTACCTAGAAGATCTCAGAGGACAAAGAAAACAACATCATGGATCACCAGTGGAGATTATGTAGTAAATCAACAGGTAGCAACACAACAGCCAGACTGGAAGACAAGAGCAGATTATTTACAGACTTTAGCTTCCAGTCATGTATTTCATTCTAGCAACAGTAAGGAACTAGTGGAAAAGGCTCTGATAGACATTATTACAGGTAAGAATTAGTTAGACAAGTACAGAAAGTCAGTTAAGTCAGTCAGTTGAGACAGTTCGGTAAGTGTATATAGTTCTTAGTGATATTCTATGTTTTTATGATTTTATTTTGTTTTACAGTCATTATTTCTATATAGTAAATGACGAGGACGTCATTTCACGAAGAGGGGAAGTATGTGATAGGGTGATTTATTTCTTATATTAATTATTATATTTCAGGATTAAATTAATTCAGTTGATTTATCATATTTATTTCTTTTCAGCATTTCATTTATTGAATAAATCCACATGGAATTATTTACATCAATTTGTGTTCATTGTGTTATTTATAGATGTATGACATCACAGTGGTCATTTAAACCCCTGTCCCTTTTCTATTTATATCTTGTGTAGTGTCAGGGCCAACTTGGATTTCATTGGTTGGTTTGGTTTCCCTCTCTTTTGGTTTTTAGCTTAGTTAATTACTTTGGTTTGAGATCTTGGTCTGACCAGCAGACATATTGGTTTTTGTTTATATGTTGGTCCATTTTCTATGACTTATTTACGACCATGACCAAGACTGGACAGAATGTAAGTTGACTTTTACTAATTTCATTATCTCTATATAATTGTTTATCTATTTAATTCCCAAATATTAATATTCTAATATTAAGTATGAAGATTCAGTCTTTGTGATTATTTTATGAGTGTGTAAATAATGAAAAGTAATAATTTCATATATCATTGTATGTACATTTTTGAGAGCAATACAGTAAAGTTGTTTATTATTTATATACAGATCACTGAGTAAGAGTTCACGCATCATTGTATATTTGGAGTATTGGCTTTATATCACATATAGGTATGATGTATATATATTTTGAATATTGTCCATATAATTATATTATTCTGGAAAGGTTCAGTATTATTGATCTGATTGTTTCATCTATAAATTCCAGTATTTATACTCTGTACATATTATTGATTAAGAAAGACAACTCTTAATGTTTTATCCATGAGCACAATTTAAGGGAAATAACTCTCATTTTGACCGTGCTATCTGGCAAGTGATCTACATGTATGTATTGTTATCAAATATTTATTATTGTTTATATATTTCAGAGCTGTGATAATACTGATTGAATATACACTTATCCACATCTACAACATGGTGTTTGTGTTAATTTACTTATAAAACGAACCCCATTTCATTAATTGCCGATGAATTAATGGGGGGGGGGGTACACTGCTGACCATTTTTGAACATATGCAAGTGAAATTTTTATTGACATATTCTTAAATTTCTATGCTTTATTTTATTTACCATTAAACTGTATTTTTGTGTATTTTTTTTTCTTTATAAAAAAGGATAAAATCATAATAGTCAGGCATTGTATGTATTTCTTGTTTAACTAATATGTAGGAACAGAAACATGCACAAAACCTTAAAAAAATCTAATTCTTTAATAGTTTTTTGAATGAGCTTGAATTATTATATATACACATAAAGAGCCTTTGTTAAATTGACCTGTTTTATTATTTTATTAATTTAACTGTAGTGCTTAATGTTGTTTATTCATTGCCCGAATGTCTTTTTCGAGGGCAAACTGGAATAAGAGGCCACCTGTCTTAAGTGGCCAGTTTCCAGACTTCCCAAAGGTGGCCTCTGAAAACAAGTTTGACTGTATAATTGATGCAAAAGCCCACGGAACAAATGAAACATATGGATTTAACGAACAGTATTCCAGATCAAAAATCCATAAAATTATAAAAATAGCAATAGAGCAAGCACATACCTCCAAAACATCAGAGGTGGGATCAGGTGCCATGGAGGAGTAAGCAATCACTGCCGGCCGGTCACCTGCCGTTTGCTCCTTGTCATGATCGGCAGATTCCGTCGACGATTATGTGAAAAACATGAGTCACAATTTGGCTTAATGATAAATTTTATTTGGTGACAAGATCATTGTATCGGCGATAAAAAATACGAAATGGTGACAACAAGACTGCTGATATTCTTATTTCATTCCCTTGTTAGTCAATACTTTAACATTGTTTTAAAATATGTACGTAGATTTATATGCAGGTGATGAAAGTATAATGCTGCATGAGTAAGGGAAGTTTAGTTGAATCCATGACTTTGTTTGCTGTGCTCCAGATTTGTTTAGCTTTGATGGGTTTTTGAGCTTGATTACTGTTTGTTACCTTTACTATAGGTACTCCACTGTTTTAAATATTGTATACAGGGAAAGGATTACCAGCTATAATAAGTAGCCCTCCCTGATTTTTTTATCTGTACCAGTCACTCTCATCACAAGAGTGATGCACTGAGACTTCCGCTTGAAAAATGTAATTACGTAGTAAAGTAGATTTTCGGGGTTACTAACTGATTGTGCTGTATGGTGTCACTAAACATTGATAAATAAAACTATTCCATGTGACAATTTTTCGAAAACAGCGATAGTTATGCCGAACATAAGGCATTTCCTACAGAGATCCGCTCCCTAGAGATCCATAGTTTCATTGGCTGTCCAAAAATAAAATCGATCTAGGTCAGTTAACATGGTGGATAAATTCAAGTTGTTCTGTGTATGTTTGGATTGATTTATGCTTTGCATAACTAGATTTTTGAAGTTCAGGTAGGAAATGTTAATAAAATATTCATTTACTGATAATTTAAGCCAAAATCCGTGCGTGAGTGAATTAAATGTTACGGAGGTCTAATGAGTTGTAGCCCCCCCCCCCCCTAAAAAAAGGAGAGAGGGCTACATTATTGCAGCTATTAAAGGATGCCTGCACCTAAGGATGTGCGAAATATGCGTCAAAATGAACTTTAAAAAAGAGACATTTTTCTTTTAATTGTAAGAATAATCAACCATCTAATTTACAACTTTACTTAATTACAATAAATAAAATGAATTTACGATGCACGAATATGTTACTACTTACGTAACAAGTTTACTGAAACTGCAATTGAAATGTTTCAAAAATATTTATAAAGATTGAGATTAAAATTCAGAGCTGGACACTTTGACAGTTCATGAAGCTTTTCTACCTTTATGATTATATTTGAATATTATACATATGTTTGTATCTGAAAACTTTGACAAGTCCCTTTGTATTTCCCACCGACAATTTTGATTTTTGAAGTAATAATGAGGTTGGAAATTGAACTTTACCCTCAGTCAGCGAATACTTTAACAATTTCCCAGATGGACTTAGTAAATAGATCCGATGATATTTTTCGTCGGTAACTAGGATGTTACAAAAGGAATCACATTCCACGTCATACGGATCAAAGTTATCCATCGGGTGGTTTCCAGGGTGATCGTCTGTCAATGTACTTCCGCGATACACAAACTTACCTGACCAGAAGAAGACATTATGACCAGACTACCTGTAGGAAATGCCCAGTTCACAATACAGATGTCAGAGTTACCATTCTGTATGAGGCGTGCTGGATAAATTAAATGAAACCCCTTTTCCATATATGTGTAAACATCTATGACATCACATGTTAATGTAAGGCGTCTCAGAAAACATGAGGCAGGGTCCCTTAAAATAATATGTGGAAGTAATTTCACAACATCCCTAATTAACGTGACTAAAATACCACCATCAAGTGCCTGACAGATTCCTAATGGTATATGGGGTGTATTCGTGATGACAGAAATTAATCCCAAAGGAGAGAGCTGGCAAATAGTATTGTTCGCATTATCAGTAGAAACCACTTCGCCATTCTTACAAACACAAACATCAAAGGGATTTATCTTGAACTTTCTTTGTTTCGTCCCTTGTATGCTAATTTGATTCACGTGCTCTGATGTATGGGACTGGATATAACAAACATCTTCACCACATTCTTCAAGAATACGTATGGGTTGATCTCCGTATTGAAACAATCCTTCTTCATCAGCAAAGACATCAATGGAGAAAGTTTCCTGTAAAATATCAAAGATTTTTCCTCCATCGTACGGCGAAGGACAACATTCAACCTTTCCTATATCATAACATAGTTGTTGTAGAGTTTTAAAGTTTTCAACCAGGTTGTAATCAGACATGCTTCCGCTTTCTTTCTCAATAAATTCCATCGTGTCAAGAAGCTGAATTTTTTCATCTAATTGATTTGTACACTGTTAACTTGTTCGTTTGTTTTACGAAAGTTGATTCTCAGTGCTTCTTCGTTGCATTTCTTTATTTCTGTGAGCCTGCTAATTACTTCATCAAAATGTCTATGCAAAATTCCAAAATCACAATCAAAATGAATTTCATTATTTTTTTCCTGTGTTAATATTTTCTTATTTTTCTCCTCAAACTCCGGTATGTCTACCCCCTTTATCTCCCAGAGATACTTTAACAGTCCTTTCCTTCTCTGACTTGCTACGCTAGCTAGTGTGTCCCAGTTGTGATCCTTGTGCTCAGTTTTTGCACACTTAGAACAAATGAATTCATCACAATCCTCACAGAATATATCTACATGTATACGCACGCTATGTTTGTCACAAGTTGGAATGTGTTCTTGAGGAGAACCTACAGCAGATTCGGGTGTGTTGGTCGCCATTTCTTCTTGTATTGAATTGCCATATCCTTATTAAGATAGTTGGCGATACGACTCAGAGGTTTGTGTATAACATTGAACAAGCTCTCAATTCTTGTTTAGAATTGCGAATGAAAATGAAATCAATAATGGATTTAAAACGTACATGAGGTTGCTAAAAATTGAAATAAACAGGAGCAAACACAATCTTTCGATTAATCATCCATGAAAAGAATTATACTTCTCTCTTTCTCTCTCTCTCATAGATTCAGATTAAACGTAATATTCTAAAATACAAAGGATAGACTCATCCAAAGAATGACAGTTTAGGAACATTATTGAATTGACTTTAAAAAGCATCACTAAAATAAAGTATTGCAGAATCAGAATATTACATAGTCACAATGGAGCACAGCAATGGTACACGTAATTTTCCGTTATTGTAAAATCAATTTACAATAAAGGTTTTTAAACACATATTTACGAGAGTAAAGAATGATCTTTTCAAAAGAATTTTGTAGTTTTAAAATATGATATTAAAAAAATCAGTCTTAAAAAATACTTGAAATAATTAAACATTTGGAGATAACAAATAGTATTCAAGATCAAAAGTCCATAAAACAATTCAAAATAGGAGCAGAGTACACATGGACCTCCAAAACATCAGAGATGAGATCTTGTGCCATGGAGGAGTGAGCATCCCCTGCCGACCGGTCACACCCGCTCCTTGGTATGACCGGGAAATAACGGAAAAATTCATCGTAAATTCAGTGTATCAAAATTGGACTAACAATAAGTATGAAAAAAATCCGTCAGCATTTGACTCAATGATAAACTGTATTTGCTGACAAGGTCATTGTATCAGCCATAGAACTTATGAAATGATGACTTTAAATGAGACTGCTGATATTCTTGTTTCATCAACTTGTTTGTCAATAATTTACCTCGTTTTAGAAATTGTTCATACGTAGAGGAAGGGAAGTTGACGATAGAAAAGTCATCACGTTTATCATAGAGCTTTGTTGTTAGACTACCATTAATGTCCTTTTCAAGTAAAACATCCAAATATGAAACAGATGTGTCAGACTCTGTGGTATCTTTTATCTCAAGCACACCAGGATATATCGTATCGACATAAGAATGGTAATTACAATACGTCGTCGATATATCTAGATGTCGAGTTGAAGACCACAGCAAGTGTTTTCTTCTTTTCATTCATAAAATTTTACACAAATTCTGCTTCATATGAATACAAAAATAGATCTGCTAAGTACGGGGCGCAATAGGTGCCCATGGAAATTCCAATAGAAAGTTGGAAGACCTGGTCGCCAAAAACAACATAGATACATGTATTGTCATTCAGAAACTCAAGCATCTTTTTGATGTCAACTTCTGAGTACTTGTGTGTACAATTGATGCTTCTCTTCAGGTGTGAAAAATTCTCGAATGAGACGTAAAACAGCTTATAATCAATACTTCTTCCTACGTTTACAATATAACTCAGGATAAATACAGTTACAAATATTTGATTTTAACAAAATAATGTTGCCATTGCGGTTATTTTATTGAAACTTTACAAATATTTATCACTAGCCTTGTGACCTCGTGCTCTTTAAAATGATCCAGAACTTCATTTGCCTACACCTAACAGCAACTTATATAATAAGTTGTCAAGTTTTAATCACTCAAAATTTCATTCATATTCCCATTAGGGGGGATGGAAGAAAAAAATCAAATGAAGAGATCCTCAAGGTTTTAATGTTAAGATCTGAATAAATTAAATTTGTGTTTAAGCAAACTCTTATTATGATAATTAATGAAAAACACGTGGAAGTAATGTTTTGAATATATTGTACTTTTTTTCTCAAAAGTTTATCTCCACGACTCTTAGAGCAAATGGTCTAACTACTGTGCCACGCGGACACATTGATAAATTGAAAAAGCTCGTCTAGAATTAAAAAAAATTATCTGTAAATTATCAAACCACCCCCACCGTGATCCCTATGTATTGAACAAACGGAACATGAAAAATACGGACGAGGTAGTTGAAAGCCCTGTGGCATAAGCTTATTTGTCAGTAACCTACTCAGTACCTCATTTTAAAAAGTGATCATATTCGGAGCATGCCCTTCAGTACTACCCAAGTTAAGGGCCGTAAACACTATATGCAGGTGGTAGTCAAATATTACAACATAAATAAGGAAAGTTTACAAAGGAAAAGTTACGATCATCTCAAACAAAACATTCATCGGTACAACTTAGTTGTTAATTGGCTTTATCAATAGTCAGTAGAGATCTTAATACAAAACAGATGTGGAGACTCTTTGGTATCTTCTATTCGAAGTTAACTGGGATATATATCGATTCGACAAATGAATTAAAGTTACTATTGTAAATTGAGAAAACATCATCGATATAAATAATTCTCGAGAGGAAGGCCACAATGAATGTTTTATTCTCAGAAATGTTTCTTAAAGAATACAAGTGACCAGTTACAAGGACATTAACGCTGTTTATGTAAATAATACTAGTATTCTTAATTACTATAGGGTCAAAAATGCTATAATATCAACATCAGTAAAAGAGAAAACTCGAAAGTGCTGTACAATGCATTTGAGAAGTGTTGTTAATCAGAAGTGGATATTCCCAAGGACATTTAAGAAAATTTCAAATCCAAATTAGATAACATTAAACGAAAAAAAGTAATAGAGTTCAAATAAAATATGTCAATACCCATCCATTAAAATACGCTATTTTCGTACTTGAAAACTTTAACACGGCCATTTTCATTTCCCACCCGAAGGATTGATTTAAACAAAGAAATTGAGGTGGGAAAGTTAACTTCATTTTCAGTCAGTAAATACTTCAAAATTTCTCCGTCAGGACTCAGTAGATGAATTCGTTCATTGTATCGGTCGGACACAAGAATGTAACAGAGAGAATCGCAGGCCACATCAAACTGTCAGAAGTTCCACCTCAATGTCTGTCCACTGTAGATCGATCTGAGATGTCCAGCAGAAGACAAAATAACAAGGTTCCCTTTAGTTCTGCTTGTCCAGTTAACAACACAGATGTCCGAGTTACCATTTTGTGCGACTCTGACTGGTAGAGTAAACAGCTTTGTTTTACCGTCAGGAGTGTACTCGTATTCTCGGATAGTGTCACCAGTGAGGGAAACGTGTCTCACCAAACGCCTGCTGTCTGAATCTGAATCCATCCACTGTGTTGTGTTGTCGTTCAATGTCACCAGGAGACCTCCACTTCTTTGACTACATACCCCTCCTGGTAACAGTGGATCTGTTCTAAGGACAACATAAACAGATCCTGACGGAGAGAGGCGAGCGATGGACCTGTTATCAATATCAGTAAAGTATACACTGCTTCTACTCACACATAAGTCATTGGGTTTTGTCTTGAATTCTTTTTTCTGCTGGACTTTTTTATTGATTAGTTTGGTGTGATCAGAGTGGTGAGATTTTACATAGATATCATCGTCAGTGAATGACTCCAACATTAGAATAGTGCTATGTCCATACTGGAAAGATCCTATTTCATTGGCAGTGACCTCATCTGTATCAATAATCTTTCCAACCATACATTTCAGTTGCTTATCACTTATTTTTCCTCTCCTAAATCTCTGTCGCTGTTCACATCTCTTCATATCAACATCCAAGTCGGACATCAGTTCTAAGTTCTTTGTGGTTCTCAACGAAGCTGTAGTCTGACATGGTACCGCTGCTCTCCTCCATAAATTTCACCAGATCAAGAAGTTGTTTCTTCTTCATTTCTAACTGTGATTTCATGCGATTTATTTGTTCATTTTGTACCTCCAGACTATCTCTAAGAGTTTGTTTGTGTTTCTTCTTGATTTCTCCGAGCCTCGTTATGATTTCCTCGTGATGCCTCTGCATAAATTGTATATCCACGTCACATCGCCGTTTACTTTCTATATTTTGTGACACGAGCTTCTCTATTTTGTTATCAATCTCTGGTATTTCATTCTTCCTAATTCTGTTAAGATAAATATTAAGGCCTCTCCTTATTTCACCGACTACCATCTCTAATGTTTCCCAGTTATGATTGCTGTGGTCTGATTTTGCAGATTTTCCACTTGGAACAAATGAATTTGTCACAATCATCACAGAACATATCTAGACGTACACTGTGTTAATAACAATCCGGGATGTGTTCCTGAGGTGATCCAACGGTGTCTTTTCTATAATCATCCATAACTTTGTTTAAATGTCGAATATTCCTTCAATTTTAACACTACCTACGCCTGCTTGTTATGTAAAAGTTAAAGCCGCTTAGTGCGATTCTAATCGCAAAAAAATATATTCGTTTTTCTTCTTGAAAAATAATTGTCCATAAATTGTTTCAACTTTTGTCAAATTATATTCCCAAAGTCTTTTTCTTTTAAAAGGTATCAAAATTCAAAAGTTAAAAAAATAATTTTTGTTAGGTCACTCAAAAAATAATCCTTTGTTGATATTGCGTGAAATCACCTTCGAAAAAATTAAATTCATCTCTTACATGTATAACTCATGAAGAACAAACCCAAGCATTTTTTTCCACAACAAAGTATTTATACCTGTAGACGGGCAATATTCTAGCCTTTGTTACTAAACTCCCTTTTAAGAAAATCTTTAAAAATATCTGATTTTCTTTTATTCTTTAAATATGTATATTAATATAAAAATTACTATGGATTATATTCAATTAATTTTCAAAAGATATATGTCATGACTTAGGCTTCTACTAATGGAAAAAATACTAGGGTTTGAATTCTCTTCATAATTAGTTATAACCAATAAATTTATTTTTTTTCAAAGGTGACTTCACAACAGATCTTAACTTCCTGTCAGGAACTTCTGTTTGTCAATAAGGTTTTTTGATCTATGTTTTCCATGTAAGGATTGTTGTAATACATGTGTAAACTATTAAATCAATCTTATAATTTATTTTTATATATTATCTATGTAATGACTTACTTTTATTGTTTAAGATAATATGTGTCTGTTTCGGACGAAGCGGCTTTAAATATGGGTATCAAAATAGGACGAGTGTATCTTATCTGCAAAATATTAAATGATGGTAAAGCTAATTGATAGATGGTTTTTAAGATTAAAATTACCCGTGTTTAAAATGCGCTCTTTGTAACAAGACAATGAATTCAATCACTACTGGTCCATGAAGGTATTGTGCAGTCATAGGTCTGCATAACAATCATTGCAACTTTATCTTGTGTCTGCAAAAGTCCCCCTTCTGAACAATTGTACAATTCCAGTCGATGACAATATAAGATCAAATATTCGCCGTGCAATAAATAAAACTAAGATGCAAGTGAAATATTACATGATAAATATTGAAAATTACAACAATAGTCATGAGTCTATGACTAGACTCTATCTCTCGTCGTGTATACTCAAAAAGCGCTTAAAACATAATAGAAAGACGTCAAACAGTAAGAAATTTTTTAAAATGATTCTAAGTTCAGCTTACTTCGTTTGTGAGTTAGTTAGCGCTGTACAAAACGGAAGTGACATAATTTGAATTGAGACCGATATGTTTTTGCAGGGGAATGTTCCGCCTTGTAGTGTCCTTTTTTTCATTTTCTTTCTTACATTTTTGATGAAAGTTGTTGGTTTTCTAGCTTTCCCAAATCTTTAAACTAAAAATAAAATCAGCATTGTCTAGATATACCCCGTAAATCATCTGAACTTAATCCTTCCAACAAACAGTTTTCAAGATCAACAATCAATGAAACAATACAGCGCAAACACGGACCTCCAAAACATCGGGGGTGGAATCAGGTAGCATGGAGGAGTGAGCATTCCCCGACGACCGATCACATCCGCCGTGTGCTCTTTGTCATGATCGGGAAATAATGGAAAAATCCGTCGTCAATTCAGTGCATAAATAATGGATTTACAATTGAAGGTATGACAAAGTCAATCAACATTTGAGGTCACAGGTCATTGTATCGAACCAAAGAACTTACAAAATGATGACTTTAAACGAGACTGATAATATTCTTTTTCATCAACGTGTTTGTCAATACTTGTAATTTACCTCGTTTTAGAAAGTGTTAATACGTAGAGCAAGCTCTTGCATATCGAATAAACTGAGCTATATAAACTCCGTATGCATTAGTAAGGGAAGTTGATGATTGAAAAATTAGAGTCATCACGTTTATCATAAAACTTGGCTGTTGGATTGACATTAACGTCTTTTTCAAGTAAAACATGGAAATTACCATGATTGTTAGCCGACAATACATCGTCGATATACTAGTATCAAAATGTCAGGTTAAAGGCCACGGCAAGTGTTTTCTTCTTTTCATGCATAAGATTTGCACATATTCTGCTTCATATGAATACAAAAATAGGTCTGCAAACAACGGGGCGCAAATGGTACCCATGGAAATTCCAACAGATTGTTGGAAGACCAGGCCCAAGGATCATGAAACATCTTAAGCTTAAGTCAAAATCTCCATTTTAAAAATAAATTGTTGTACAAGTCAAGCAGACCAAAATAAAAACAAATTCAGTATTTATACTCAGAAGTGGTGCCATCTGCAAATTTCGAAATGAATTCCATAATTCATGAATACTTTATAGGCGATTGAAAATTTGGCCTAAGTCTAAGTTCGTTTCATGATCCTTGGACCTGGTCTCAAAATTCTGGACGCATCATTATTGGTAATGTAAATATAGTTAAATAGTGAGGACTTAAAATCATTTATTCTTAGAGGGCAAAAGATTAGGTAGCCCCGATCTTTCAACTGGAATCATAATTTCATGAACGTTATGAATTTTGTAGACTATGCCATTCATTCCCCAATTACAATCAAATAAAGCATTTTATTGTATAAACATAATAATTATATGTGTATCCATGTTGTATGCTGCTACTACTACTTGTTTATTTGATATTTGGGATCGATTTTTTGCCACAAATAAAAATGGCCAATATCAAAATACAATGTACATGTATCTGGATTATTTTTCTCTAGTTGAATTGTTGGTTTACATTGCATCAAAAACGGTCACTAGGTGTACACTAACGAAAAGGTTCCCATGCTTTGAAACTTAAATACTTTGACAAGTCCTTTAGTATTCCCAACCCAAAGTGAAGAACCATGCAATGATATTGAAGTTGGAAAATTAACCTCATTTTCTGTCAGTAAGTGTTTTAGGAACTCCCCGTCAGGACTCAAGATATGGATCCTATGGTTAAGCGTATCACTAACAAGAATATTAAAGTAGGAGTCACACACCACTCCGTTTGGCTTAAAGTCTCTTGTCATGTTTTGTCCTCGATAGACAGACTTAGTTCGACCAGAGAAAGACAACAGAACCAGTTCATCCGTCTTATCACCTGACTGGTTTACAACGCAGATGTCTCTATTCCCATTCTGAGCAACTCTGGTTGGTTGGATAAAAATTCTGGTTTGACCATCCTCCCGATATTCATAATCATGGATGAGGTCACCATTCATCTTCAGGTGTCTGACCAAACGTCTACTGCATGGTTGTAATTCAAATGTATCCGATAATTCATCTGTCAGTGTAACCAGAAGTCCTCCATCCAAAGAGAAGCAGATTCCCCCAGGCGTCAATGGTTTAGTGCTGATTATTGTAGAAAGATACCCGTATGTAGACAAACTTGAGATGCATTTGTTCCTATAGTCAGTGTAATATACACAATCATCAGCTTTTACACACACATCTTTGGCATTTATCCCGGATTCATATTTCTCCTTACCTTCAATGTTGACTTTTCTGATTTTTGACATGGAACGAATGTAACAACAATCCTCACTGACTGCCTCAAGAATAAACACTGTATTATTTCCATGTTGAAATGAGTTTGTTTCAGCAGCATTAATGCAATTTAATTCCAAAGTGTGTCCAATGATAGATTCCATTACGTCATCATTTATTTCCCCCCCCCCCTCATGTATCTCGCTGAGTATTCACAATTCTCTACTTTGAAATCCAAGTCATTCATCATTTGCTTCAGTTCTCTGTGGTTGGCAATCAAGTTGTAATCTGACATAAAACATGCATTCTCCTCCATGAATTCTATATATTTAACCAATTCCTTTCTTGTCTTATTGAATTTTAATATCATACTGTTTCCTTGCTCGTTATTTTTGGTCAGATTTTCTCTCAACGTTTGTTCATGGCGCATCTTGATCTCTGTCAACCTTTCTATGATCTGCTCATAATGTCTATGCAATTTGTCCATATCCAGTGCACACTGAATTTCATTTTCATTCACTTTAATTGGTATTTTTTCAATATTTTTATCAGCCTCTGGTAGCTTTTTTTCCTTTATCTTCGTCATGTACCCCAACAGACCTCTTCTTCTATGACTTGCCACAGTGGCCAAAGTGTCCCAGTCGTGGTTTTTGTGATCCGTTTTTGCACACTTCGAACAGAGGAATTCATCACAATCGTCACAAAATATTCAAATACTGTTACCATGTTTATCACAAGTTGGGATGTGTACTTGCGGAGACCCATTGGTGTATTCCTGTTCACTTGCCGCCATTTTAGGTGCCTATAGCGATTTGTATTTAAATATCTATGGGTCAATACTTATATTTCATTTGCACAATTAGATGTAATGATTACTTATTTTAGTCGGCACGAAGTAAAACAAAATACCTAGTAAATTGTAATATTTTCCTATCTGAGAGAAATTTTCAATTAAATTAAAAATTTGCGTAAAAGGTTATCCTTTGGCAATGTAAAATCTTGTGAACGATTACTTGGCCTCAATTAAGGGATCGTTATGATAATAAAGAAGGATGGTTTTCAAATGATTCTCAGTGTCCTTTTAAAGAAAATAAAAAATCAAATAAAGTTTATTATCTTTATTTCATCAGAAATTAAAATTTCGTCTCTTTTTCTGTATCATGGTGAAATAAAGGTAATTAGAATAAAATTTGTTATTGTTTATGAACATACACATTACGTAGAATTCAATTTTCTTCCAAAATCAAATAGTTAATTATATGTTATAGTCATATAGAAGAATCTAAAATGCTTTAGTAGATATACAATGTCAACTTTTGGTCCTTTATGAAAAACATTGAAGAGTCTCAATGTATTAAAGTTTTTTTTGTAATGAGGTAATCTTTTGAATTTGTTGACAGCATATTTAAATTACAGGGCGACATTTTGCATGGCATGTTTTTTTAAAGTCCACCTTATAAAGCCTTGCACATTTTGTCCAAAAGAAAACAATTCGCATGTCGACCAATATTGAGGGGTGTTTACATCCTATCACATAAGAAGTCCATGGGCAACAACTTTCTCCAAAACAACACAACTAAAATGCCTAAATTAGCAAATTGATATGTAGTCTTGTGTAGCTACTATATACGAGGGCTGTTCAATAAATAATGTCCTGAACTGTATGACATACAATACAGATATCATATGACATTAGGCTTGACTTTCTCTCAATATTTAATCTTTAATGAATTTATAACAGTTTCTGAGACCACTTTTCATCACATAGTTTCATTGTGAGAAGCTGGAAAGCAAGGGCTATTCGAGACACTGCATTATAATTGAATGGTAAAGAATAAGTAAACTAGATTGAAAATAAAAGCTTCATTAAAGCTGCTGTAAAACTTGTTAAAAATCCCAAAGAAATATTCACTGAAATATGTGACATTTACAGCAACCAATGCCTGTTCAATAGACAAATGAGCAGGTGGATTTCAATGATAAAAAATTATTTAATGGGCATCAAAAATGGGTACCGTCCTTGACAACAAAAAATTATAACAACTTAGGTACTGTTTGCTAAATTTCAACAAATAACATTTGATGATGTATGATTGACTTTAAGACACATAGCAAATTTAATAGACATCATTTCGGGAGTAGTTTACACTGTTTTAAGAAACGTTTGACGGTAAAAAAGCTTAGTACTCAAAGGTCACCCTATATTTTGGAAAAATGAGTGAAAACGACAGCGTGTACGAATGTCTTAACAATTATTTTAAAATATCAGTAATTGTAGTTATCCACGTTTGTTTGATATTCAAACAGATCATGGAGCATGAATCTATTGCTTAAAACCCTCAAAACAAGATTAACCATAATATGTACTTGATACAAACAGCGAAGGTCTGACAAGAGCAAAGAATTGCAAGAGCACAAAGAAAGATTCTTAAATATCAGTGGTATTGTTGTTCAAATTCGTATTCGGGGAGACAGTTAAATTTCTGGAGGAGGCTAGAAAGCACATTTTTTGCAAAAAAATCGAAAGGTTTATTAGAGGAAGGACCCAGAATCAGTAATCCACTACATTGAATTTCATCATGACAGCGTCCAAACCCGCACGCCCTAAAGAGTAAAGGGGTTTTCGAGATAAACAGAAAGTTAATGTTTTTTTCACATTAACAATATTCCTCAGATCTTTGACCTTTTGACTTGTTTCTATTTCCAAACTTGAAAAACACCTTTCAGATAGAAGAAACAAGTCCAGGAAATCATTGGATCTGCCATTTTACAGTATACTAAGGGTCATACCCCAAAATGAGTTCTAAAAACAATCAGAAATTGAATAAAAAATCTTACGACATGTGTTTTAATTAAAAGAGATTAATAAGTTAAATCATGAAGCCTAATTCACTGAGAAGCGTCTTTTGCCTCTTTCCGAGCACCCAGGACATTATTTATTGAACAGCCCTCGTATTTCCTATAATTGCAGATATCCATCATCCATTTCTTTTAAAACTATTTTTCGATAGATTGATTTTTTTTTCTTTTTTTGCTGTTTACTTTATCAAATGTTTTGAAAAAAGTTGAACCTAATAGGGATTTTGGCCTTCAATCAGTCAATACACAGAACTCTAACTCGGCCTTCTCGATTTGATTTCTACTACTAGTATAGTTTCCCCATATTAAAGAGTATATTTCTCTCATTTTCTGCTCTTTTTTACAGCTCTCGTTATTTTGGTTATCTGCTTTACTATGGCTCTATTTTCAATCTGATCAAAATCTTTTTTTCCGTAAAGACCAGTAAGAAAGAATTGTGAAGAAGTAAAACCATTAGGTACTCTGAGTTTCGATGAAATATATTGCGATCACGAAAATTATTTAAGCTCAGAAGTCCATTCATACAATACTCAGAAGCAGAGCAAAAGCGGACCTATAAAACATCAGAAGAGGATCAGGTGCCATAGAGAAGTGAGGAAACCCTGCGGACCGGTTACATCTGCCGCGTGCTCCTTCTCATGATCGGGATATACCTGGAAAATCTGTCGACAATTCAATCTCGGAGTACTTCCAGTCTGCTCAAGTCATCAACATTTTTATGAGATGATCGATAGAAAGCAGAAAATCTGCGATTTGACAAAAGTTCTAGCCACATATCTATTCCACCTTTGAGTTCCTTTAATTTTAGCTAAGATTTTTTAAAACAAAAATTAGTTACCTCTAGGTGATCGTCACGGCACATGGATCCAAGTCGATGGACCGCTTGCTCCGTGTTTGGGAGGTCATGGCATCAAACTCTGGCCACAACTGATCAAAGTTGGTGAAAATTAGGTAGCCAATGTTCTATTGCCAAGCGCTCAACATTTCAAGTAAAAGTTCTTCGAATGAAACCTTATAATCGAAGCCCTGTGTCACTACAGGTATCAACTTTTTTCCCTATGTAACAATATCTCGCTATCGCTGCATATGATTATTATATCTCCCTTCTTTTCCGATACTGAGCGAAGATCATGTTCTGGGTAGATCGATTTTTAGACCGAGACAGGTTACTGACAGATAAGTTGATTTTACAGGATTTCAAAACCCATAGTTTAAATTTGGTATTTCTAAATTCTGTTGTCGTTATAAAGACTTTGTAAGCAACAATTTAAGATCATGTGTAATACCCATTCACAAATATGATCGTTTAGACAATCACTTTTCGTTATCTCACCTTTTTCATGCAATATAGATACATACATGCTGAATTGCCAGTATAATTAGACATAATTTCCATCCATTGGTATTAGTATGTAAAAGTGGAATTAGTTCTAGATACTAGTAATCTATGATCTTGTTCTGTCCTCGAAGAGTTTTTTCACCTCTATTTTGAATCAATGAAAATGATACTAAAAAATAATTTGTTTTTTTTTAATCAAAATTCCATTTGGAATGATTAAATACATGTACACTTTTCCAACACAGCATTCAATGAAAATTTAATTGGAGGTCCATGTTTGCTTTGCTCCCGATCTATATTGTTTAATTGGACTTTTGAGCTTGAATACTCTTCGTTATCCTTACATTTCAGTCTTAATATTTAAATTATCTTGGCTTTTTAGAATTAAAGAACTTTAACCGATTACAAGAATTCATTTGTTCAAGATGTGCCAAAACAGATCACATACATCACAACTGAAATATTTTGATGAAATAAAAACGAGTCTGGAATATCTAAGGAATTCCCATGAAGAAAAACTGAAAGAAAATCTCAAGATGAAGAATACAAAGGCTTACCGTGTGAAGTTTGAGTTAGAAATGAAGAGGAAAGAGTTAGCGAAAACTGTAAATTATACAGAGGAGAACAAAAATAAAATGTCAGATTACGGCTTCATTGATAATCATAGAGAATTGAAACGACTTCTGTCTAACTGGGACGTTGACTCGAAGACCTGTGAGCATTCAGTGAGATACAAAAGAGGGGAGATAACTAATGACTTACTGAAGTCCTTTACTGGACATACTGTTGATTTAGACTAGCTTAGTGCCACTGAAACCGCCTCCTTTTTCAATATTTCTTCTGGAGGCTTTCATTGAAGGGGATTGTTACGTTTGTGATGCTAAATCAGACAGGATAGCAGCACGTGTAAACAATAAAGGGAAGAAAACTTAGACATTCTCCATGAATCCTTATGATATATTTGTGTGTGCAAAAATGGTGATGTCTACTTTACGAACTATGAGAACAACTCTATCGCCCTCTATTTACTGACAGATAATGAAGTGAAGAAACCGACCTCATTGTCATTTATCAAGTGCACTCTGTGGGTTGGGAATGAGAATGGACTGGTCGAAGTGTTTAAAAACATGGCGTAATTTACATTTAAGTATGGCATTTCTTCAAAGTTTTAGTTGATAGACTTGAAACGCTACAAATATTTGTATTTACACCCAGATATCATCTTGAATGGGCAAAATAACGACGTAATGAATAAATATTAAAATTCATTATTTTCATAGTTGAAGAAAATATGTTTGAAAAAAGGTGATGTTACAGAGAAAATTCGGAACTAAATTTCAGGGTTGTTTGATTTGGTCGAGAAGATTATATAAAACATGTGGCAGATTTTGTGGTGTTTTTATTTCATGTTCACAGGATATGTCGAGTTAACATATGAATGGCTCAAGTGAGCTTTTCTGATCATTTTAATTGTTGATATCAAAAATGGCGGGAAATGCAGCTTCTAGTCCACCCCAGACTCTTACTTTAGTTCTCATTCTCAAGGTTATGCTCCGAAAACGATCGATTTTTAGGCCAAGACAGGCTACTGACAGAAAAGTTTGTTACAAGGATTTCACCAACCTTGTTTAAAGTCAGCATTACTTACAAGTTATGGTAGCTATATTGATCTTTTCACAAATATAACCTAGCATTAAATTCATTTTGACCTATGTGTTTCATTCTAATTTTTAAGCTTTTAATTTTGTTAATTCTTATACTGAATTTGACTAGATCGAATGTTCTGTCCACCTGATCAATATAATATCATGTAGGGCTCACTTTCTAGATACCAATTTTCCAGGATTTTCGTTTTATGCCCTATTCATAGTTTTGTAGTTATTTATGATGTGGATTTTAGAGAGTTTTGCCAAAGAATAAAGTTGCCATGCTTGAAGATAACTGATATCGTGTACTGCTCAAAGTGTACATATATACGTAGGATGATCGGTTTATTTCTATTATTCTTGAAAATGAAATGGGAAAAATTGAAACCGAAGTATAAATGTAGAAATACTGATAAATCCCGTAAAACAACTCTCCAGTTCAAAAAATGTTCAAACTCTAAGGTGGGGTCAATATTCAACAGGGTCTATTTTCAAGTTATCGAGGATAAGAGAAAAAAATATATCAAGCTGTTGAAAAATGACCCGGGGTATAAATTCAACGACTTTTGGTCTCAATTTTCAACAGAGAAAAAACACCCCTGGTTCAATATTCAACGTTGAAAATGAACCCTGGGTCAATTTTTAACTGGGGTCAATATTCAACGTTACACCGGCTGAGCTACCGTGAACGGCTTATCGAATGGGAATAGTTGTACATAAAGTTGAAGAGTCGTTTTTATGTTGTTAACTTTGGTCAAATTTGTGATTTTAAGCAATTAACATCACTTCTCAAATATAATGCTGCAAAGTGCTCCTAAAGTTTCTCCTACAATACTGTTAATAATTTAGTGAATAGTAAATAAATCAAGTGTTTAATCCAATGTAGATATCAAAATTCGAATTCATCTTGGTTATTGGGAATATTAGAAATATTCAAGTTCTTCTAAGATACAATTTATAGAATGAACCATACAAACGAAGACAATATTGTTACCTGTTTTGTCAGCAGGGGCCAGTAAATACTGATCATCTATCTAACTCTTTTTTTCAATTCTGAATTCGTATTGATCACAGAAGGATAGTTGGTCTTCATTTTGCCCCTCAATCGCTTAATGTGAGATTGTAACATACATTTGATACATTTAATCCATTCTAACAACGTGTCATTATCTTTTCATCTCTGGCCCAAATAAATCTGATTGCTTAGGTCTATAGGCTACAGTGAGTGTTTTAGCATTTTCGTGAAAAATTTCTATGAATAAAAATGAATAGGAGCATAATTAGTGCCCATTAGTATTTCAATACTTTGCTGGAAGACCAGACCTGGAGACCATTGACTGAGAACAGACTTAATTCAAAATTCTGATTTTTGAATACCTTGTCATTATAAAACATGCGTTGTCAAAAATTTGCAGGTTTGAATGAAACATGTACTTCATTTAAATAAGTAAAAAGTTTACATTGTTATCAAAATTTATATTGATTTGAAATTTTTATTTTATTTTTTTTCTCAGTTTTTGATCATAGGATCAACTTCAGAGAACTTTTGTATGGAGTCAGCTAGAGTGATTTTTAACAAATGAAACATATGGAGATAACGAACAGTATTCAAGATCAAATGTCCATAAACAATACAAAACAGGAGCAGATCAAACACGGGCCTCCAAATCATCAGAGGTAGAATCAGGTGCCATGGAGTAGTGAGCATCCCCTGCCAACCGGTCACACCCGCCATGTGCTCCTTGTAACAGAGAAATATAAACGCCATATGCAGGTGATGAAAGTATATTGCTGCATAAGTAAGGGAAGTTGATGATTGGAAAGTTAAAGTCATCTCGTTTATCATATAGCTTGGTTGTTAGATTACCATCAATGTCTTTTTCAAACAAAATATCCAAATATGAAACAGATTTGTCAGACTCTGTAGTATCTTTTATCTCAAACTCACCTGGATATATCGTATCGACATGAGATTGAAAAGTACCTCTGTTAATTGAAAATACGTCGTCGATATATCTAAATGTCGAGTTGAAGGCCACAGTATGTGTTTTTTAAAAGGCCACAGTAGGTGTTTTCTTAATTCGTTTCACATATAAGATTTTGCACAAATTCTGATTCATATGAATACAAAAATAGGTCGGTTAATAACGGGGCACAATTGGTACCCATGGGAATTTTAATAGATTGTTGGAAGTCCTGGTCACCAAAAACGACATAGATATTGTCAATCAGAAACTCAAGCATCTTTTTATGTCAATTTCAGAATACTTGTGTGTATAATCAGAATGTTTTTAACAAAATAAATTTGCAAATGGCCAATGACAAGGTAATCAAATTTACGAGCTTCATTTTTATTTAAAAAGCAGCTGTCGATGATATCAAAAACCCTTTACTTCAATTTATCGTGGGGAATGGATGTGTATGAAGTCGTAAGTTTTTAAGCCACTGCTGTTGATTTTGGTAAAATCTTGTGAATTCAAATTTTCCAAAAGTTTGTAGGAATTTTTAAGTATTTACATCTGATATACACCACTTCTTGAATATATTTTTGTACAGTTCTCTTGAAGTTTCTCCTTCACTACTGTTAATATCTTAGTGAGGAGTAAAGAAAGAGACTTGGTTGAACATTTACTGGAACCCTGTATGTATCTTTGTTTGTAAGGATTCTGATGAAGTTTCAGAATCCAGTATAGATATGGTAGTTCAAATTCATTTTCGTTCTTTGGGATATTAAACATATTCAAAACTGACATATGCTTTTGAAGATTTTCTTCCTTAGAAAGGGAACTTTGAGTATAAGTTGGATTACCGCTTGTAGAATTAAATCCAAGTTCTTCTAAAATACAATTCATATAATGAGCCTTACAAACGGAGACAATGTGGTGACATGCTTTGTCAGCGGGGAACAGTACGTACTGATCATGTAACCTATCTAGTTATACACCCGCTTGAAAAGCGGGAGGGTATATAGTAATCGGTATGTCCGTCCGTTGTCTGCATGTCCGTCCGTCTGTCTGGTACGCTTTGAGGTACCCATCTCTTATCCGCAACTCCTCTCATATAACTGAATGAAATTTGATTAAGCTTTCACAGAATCTTTATTACGTATTGCCATTGTGCACCTCCTATTTCACCTTTTGATCTGATACATATTTTGGGTTTCCCTTAGCAAAACATGGACACTCCCATTATATTCATAAGGGAGGCGGGATATCATTTAGTGACCTCATTGCTCACAGTACCTCTAGTTCTTTTTTCATTTCTGAATTATTGAATACAGGATTGGGTTGCTCAAAACTCTGGTTAAGGTTAACCGTTGGTTAAATCTCTTATCCAGTGGTTAACTTTTAACCGTTGGTTAAATTCTGTTGCTCAAAATTTTTCCACTGGTTAACTTTGCTATCCAGTGGTTAAATATTGGCTAAAGTTAGCCATTCCACAGATGTGGGTTAAGTCTCTTAACCAGAGGATAAATATGACTAAAAAAATATTATTTGTTGTAAATTTTTGGAGATAACAAAAGAAAGAAAGGCTTATAGATGTTGTAACCAAGAATTTAATGTTGATGAATATATGCAGTAATATAAAGTCAAGTTGACGTGGTTTTGTAGCAATATTAGGCAGGAATATCATCACAGTCAGGGATATGATAGGTTTTTATGTCTTCATCGTCAGCAGAAATGTTTTAAATGGGTTCTTTCAGGGATTAATCTGTTGGCATTACAAAGGATCTTATCAAGCGGCCTTCCCTTGCTGAAAAATAAATAATTATTATAGGTATATTTTAAATAAAAATTATAAATGAATAAAATTGTTGGTCATTTGCATATAGGTCTAATAATGGATATAGATAAATTGTTCTTTGGTTACCATACATCAATATTTAAAATCAATTGAGGATTGACCCCCCCCCCCCCCCCCCGACACACACACTCCTCTCCCTTTTTTAAAGATCTTGCATTACCGGTATGTATTTGTTTTTCAAAATGATATTAGTTATCATTTCCTTGCCGATATTTTTATCTGCCTGTCTTATCAAAGTACCTTTCTTGTTGACTGCTACATTAAACTTTAAATGCGTACCATTTCCTTTGATTTTATTATCATTTTGGCAAGGCCTCGTTGAGATAAAGTGAATAAAAATATTTATTCAAAATTAAATCTAGCATTAAATTCTAAATATCTATCCATAGGCATCAGGATTTTTTTTTTCTTTTGCAAAGATAGACTTTATATAGGCATTGAAAATTGGGGTTACCTTTTTTAAATTTGTTGGTTTAGCCCTTTCACAATGCTTCCCATGCATATATGCTATCAATATCTACATAAAGATTTTTATCTAATTTCTACATGTACTGTTGATGCTAATATTAAAAGGTGTTGTATTTATAAAATACACTTGGGATAATGCATTTTAGTTACACCGCAAAATTTAATTGTACGGAGCGAAATGCTTTAGTGATGAACTCGCTATATCTACTTGCAGTTGCATATTCGACCATGACCTTTCTGAAAATGCTACCCACTTTCAGACAGTGTTATTGCATTGTAATGCAGGATTACGTAAGTACTTTGAAAGTTATTTCTTGTTTGGAAATATCTGACAAACCACTGGACTGAGATCTTTCTGTCAAGGTATGTATAAAAGCGATAATACAACAAGTGCGAATTTCCTCGAATAATAGCAGACGACGTTTACATGGTGTAAACAGTAAAGGTGTCCTGACTCCAATCAGTTATTATTTAGGTATGAAACGATACAAATTGATGTATTTGCCTCGTAATTATAGCTGTCTTGAGTAGGTATTGTCTTTAAAATATTTTCTGTAAAACTAAGATCTAACAGCTTAACGACCATCTAGGTTTCTGCAATCATTCTATCCATCTTACCTGTGGTGCTAATCCTTTCCCATTCTATGTGTTTACAGTTACTGCATCTTCCACTTGAATTTTCAGCGAAGAATAATTCCAGCTGACTTGTGTGTTCCTCACTTTTTGCGATTAAAGCGTTTGTTTAGTTTTGATACTGTTACATGTCGATATTTCTCCACTTCTCCACATACAGTTGTAACGTTAAAACGTCTCACTATTTACTTATTTGATATTTACCATGGTAGCCATTTTTTTGGGTTGACAACTGGACAAGTGTAATGCATTGTGGGATACTAACCAGTGGTTAAATCACTTAACCTGTGGTTAGTTAACCAGAGGCTAATTTTATTTTGAGCAACAAATATTTGACCAGTGGTTAGTTACCCAGTGGATATAGAATTTAACCAACGGCTAACTTATCCAGTGGTCAAATTTAACCAGTGTTTTGAGCAACCCAGTCCAGAAGGATAAATGGTTTTCATATTGCCCCTCAATATTTTAATACGCGATTTTATCATGAATCTGATACATGTAATCCACTTTGACAAGGTGTCAATGTCTTCTTTTTCATATCTGGCCCATCGCCTACCGTAATCTTCAACGGAATCCATAGTATTTATGAAATTCCGACGCAAGTTGAAGGATCGGGGTTCCCTTTGTTTAGTAATTTTTACTTTGGTAGCAAAATTATCTAAAAGTAAAATTAAAATATTCAAAAAATATTTACATGTACAAACAAGGAACTGGACACATTGACAGTTCATAAAACTTATCTACCAGTATGTTTAAACGTGAAGATTAAACATATGTTTGTATCTGAAAACTTTGACAACTCCCTTTGTGTTTCCCACCCACAATTTGGATTTATTCAGTGTTAACGCGGTTGCACTTCACCCCCTGTCAGCAATAACTTCAAGAATCTCCCAGAAGGACTCAGTAAATGGACGCGATGATTTTTTGCGTCGGTAACAAGGATGTTACAATAGGCATTACATGCCACGTCATATGGATCAAAGTTCTCCTTCGGGTGGTTGTCAGTCAAGTTACATCAACGATATACACACTTTATTTGACCAGATGCAGACAAAATCGTCATAGAATTACTAAACCAGTCTAAAACACATATATCGCTGTTACCATTCTGTGTAATGCGTCTCGGGAAGCTAAAAAGTATCTCCATACAAGAATCATAAACACCGATCATTTGTTAGGGTCATATGTCTTAAGAGACTTGTAGAAGTATTCAGGAAACCAGAGCACTCTGTCAGGGCGACCAGAAGACCGCCATCCAACGACTCACAGATTCCTAGTGGTTCTAAATCTTCTGTTTTTGTGATAACAGAGACAGATCCTGAAGGAAATAGATGGTAAATACCCCAGGTAGGATAGTTCTCATTAACAGTAAAAAACACTTCACCATTCTTACAGACACATATATCACAAAGATTTATCATGAATTCTTGTTTATTCCTCCCTTTTATGTTAATTTGATTTAAAGAGTCTGATGAAAAAGACTGGATATAACAAGTGTCTTCACCACAAACCTCAAGTGTACGTACTGGATTTTCTCCATTTTGAAGAAATCATACTTCATCAGCAATGGCATCGATTGACCAAGTTTGATGCAAGTCATCAAACAATTTTCCTCCATCGTATTCTAAAGGATCTTCAGTGTCTATAATATCAGACCGTAACTGTTTCAGATTTTTCAAGTTGTCGATCAGGTGGAAATCTGACATATTTCTGCTGTTGTTCTCAATTAATTCTATGGTGTCAACAAGCTGGGATTTTTTCTTGTCCATCTGAGATTTCAGAGATTTTATTTGTTTGTTTGTTTTGCTCAAGTGGTTTTTCAGTGTTTCTTCATTGCTTTTCTTGATTTCTTTTAGCCTGCTAATCACGTTATCAAAATGCATCTGTAAAACTCTGATATCATTCTCAAACTGAATTTCATTATCCTTTTCCTGTGCTAATACTCTCTCCTTTTTCTCCTCAAACTTCGGTATGTCTTCGTCCTTTATCTCTGTTAGGTACGATAAGAGTTACGCTAGCCAGCGTGTCCCAGTTGTGATCCTTATGCTCTGATTTTGCACACTTGGAACAACTGAATTCATCACAATCCTCACAGAACATATCAATTCGTTTGCTATGTTTGTTACAAGTTGGAATGTGTTCTTGAGGAGAGCTTACAGTAGATTCTGGTGTGTTGGTCGCCTTTCCTACTTGTATTGAATTGCCATATTCTTATGAAGATTGTCGGTTATACGATTCACTAATTTGTTTGTATAGCTTAGAAAAAACTCTCAATTCTTTTTGAGAATTGCAAATGAAAATCAAAAATATAGATTTAAAACTCGAATGAGGTTGTTAGAAAATTCCAATAAACAGGAGCAGACGTCTTCTTTCCATAAATCATTCATGAATTAAATTGCTCTCTCTCTCTCTCTCTCTCTCTCTCTCATAGATTCAGATTAAACTTCATTATCCTCAAATACTGGAAAGACTGTGTAGGAATATCAATGAATTGCCTTTAAAAAAAATCACTAAAATAAAGTATTGCGGAATCAAGATACATGTATAACAAATCATGGCCACAAATGAGCACATCAAATGTACACGTATTTTTTTTTTTACCTTACTGTAAAATTAATTAGGAAGAAGATTTTAATGTTTATGAAAGCAAATAATTTTTTTTTTTAAATATCAAATTTCGTACTTTGAATATGATATAAAGAGATCAACTGTAAAAATTGTATGAGAATCCCCGTTTCTCTCCTTACTAATTATTTTTAAGTAAAAGAAAACGAACGTAACAGAAAAACTTATGATCAGTACTTCTTCCTCACAGGTAAGTTTTGTTTTATGTGTACGATATAACTAATTACTAGAATTTATTTACTAATTGATACATGTATGATCATTTTTTTTTATTTTAACAAAATAGTGTTGCCATTGCGATTATTTAGTTGCTATTTTACAGATACTATAGTCATCATGGTCAACTCTAGTCTGTTATTGTGACCTTAATTGCCCTTTTGAAGAATAAAATATCATATGATTTTGCTTTCATTTGATATCAAATTAATTCTTATTTCATGATTCCTTTTACATGATTTATAACTGGTAAAGTATCAAATTCTAAGATACCTGGTAAACAGAGCATTCTTTACCTAAACCTAACAACAATATCCTCTCTCCAGCTGAATGAAGTACAAAGTTATAAGAATCGGTCTTATCATTATCTGCTGGGTCAATGTCTCTACTCTCACCGAATCCATGTTTAAACTGTTTAAGTTTAGATAATCTATTACAAACTAAGATGTTATCTTCTATGTCAAATGAGAGCCAGTACATGTACTCGTATAAACTTTCTTGTTGTTCTAATCTACAGTAATTACCATCCCATGTTTAAACAATGGTCTATCTGACACAAACGACGAAGATACAAAGGGACATCTCCACTAGGTTTATAAGGTGAATAATGGTTGATGCAAAAGTCCAAAGAACAAATGAAACATATGAAGATAACGAACGGCATTCCAGATCAAAAATCCAAAAAACAATAATAAATAGTAACAGATCAAGTACGGACCTCCAAAATAACAGAGGTTTGGTCAGGTGCCATTGAGGAGTGAGCATCCCCTGCCGACCAGTCACACCCGCTGTGTGCTCCTTGTCATGGTCGGGAAATAACAGAAAAATCCGTCGTCAATTCAGTGTATAAATAATGGACTAACAATTACTTTAAAAGGCTCACCAAGATATATTGTATCGACATAAGAATGAAAATTACCATCGTTAATTGAAAATACGTCTTCGATAAATCTCAATGTCGAGTTGAAGGCCACAACAAGTGTTTGCACGTATGAGATAGGTCTGCCAATAAAGGGGTGCAATTGGTACCCATTATAATTCTAAAAGATTGTTGGAAGACATCTCCAAATACAAATTGTCAATCAGAAACTCAAGCATCTTTTTTATGTCAACTTCAGAGAACTTGTAATCTGCTTTATTGGAATATTATAACAGAAAAGCTAATATATAGGAGTACAATTAGGGCCCATTCGAATTCCAACAGTTTATTGAAAGACTTGGTATCCGAAAACTACATATAAAGTGTTTACAATGAGGAATACAGCAGCTGTTGAAATTTCCGGTGGAGACTTGCAAATTTTGTCCTATGTGACATGGGCCATTGAGCAGATTTAGATCTTTTTGCTGCCAGCACCTACTGCGACACGAGACCTCGGTTTATTCGATCTCATCTGAAGGTCCGCTCTTCACGTCCCACAGTGGGATTCGAACCCGCGATGTAAGGATTGACGACTTACTTCGCGACTCTATAGCAGATGCTTTCAACACTGCGCCACGCGGGCGACGAAAAAAAGGAAAAGTTGAATTCATCACATACAAAACGTTTATTAATCCGACTTAGTTGTAAGTTGGCCCTCATCATCAATAGTCAGTAGAAATCTACATACAAAACAGATTTTGAGATCTTTGGTATCTTTTATTTGAAGTTAACTGGGAAACAGTGTATATATTTTTCGATACAGAATTTAAGAAACTATTATTGAGAAAACATCGTCGATAGGAAGGCCACAATAACTGTTTTCTTCTCAAAAATGTTTATAAACAAAATGCAAAAGAGCAGTTACAAGGACATTGACACCTTTAATGGAAATAAAACTCTTAATGACAATAGGGTCAAGAATGCGACAATATGAACACCAGTAGAGGAGGAACTTCAAGAAGGAATGTACAATACCCTTGAGAAGTGTTGATAATCAAAAAATGATATATCCAATCAAAGTCTAGAAAAATTCAAATCCAAAATAAATAACATATTAAAAAAAAAAAAATAATACAGTTCAAATAAAATATAAGTCAATACCTATCAATTAACTTTACGCTATTATTGTACTCGAAAACTTTTACAAGTCCATTTTCATTTCCCACCCTAAGGTTTGATTTGAACAAAGAAATTGAGGTGGGAAAGTTAACTTCATTTTCATTCAGTAAATACTTCAAAATTTCTCCGTCGGGACTCAGTAGATGAATTCGTTCGTTGTATCGGTCGGACACAAGAATGTAACAGAGAGAATCGCAGGCCACATCAAAAGGTAAAAAATTCCACCTCAATTTCTGTCCACTATAGATGGATCTGAGATGTCCAGCAGAAGACAAAATAACAAGGTTCCCTTTAGTTCTGCTTGTCCAGTTAACAACACAGATGTCCGAGTTACCATTTTGTGCAACTTTGACTGGTAGAGTAAACAGCTTTGTTTTACCGTCAGAAGTGTACTCGTATTCTCGGATAGTGTCACCAGTGAGCGAAACGTGTCTCACCAAACGTCTGCTGTCTGAATCTGAATTCATCCACTGTGTTGTGTTGTCGTTCAATGTCACCAGGAGACCTCCACTTCTTTGACTACATACCCCTCCTGGTAACAGTGGATCTGTTCTAAGGACAACAGAAACAGATCCTGAAGGAGAGAGGCGAGCGATGGACCTGTTATCAACATCAGTATAGTATACACTGTTTCTACTCACACATAAGTCATTGGGTTTTATCTTGAATTCTTTTTTCTGCTGGCCTTTTTTATTGATTAGTTTGGTGTGATCAGAGTGGTGAAATTTTATATAGATATCATCGTCAGTAAATGACTCCAACATTAGTACAGTGCTATGTCCATACTGGAAAGATCCTATTTCATTGGCAATGACCTCATCTGTATCAATAATCTTTCCAACCATACATTTCAGTTGCTTATCACTTATTTTTCCTCTTCTAAATCTCTTTCGTTGTTCACATCTCTTCATATCAACATCAAAACCGGACATCAGTTCCGTAAGTTCTTTGTGGTTCTCAAAGAAGCTGTAGTCTGACATAGTACCGCTGCTCTCCTCCATAAATTTTACCAGATCAAGAAGTTGTTTCTTCTTCATTTCTAACTGTGATTTCAAGCGATTTATTTGTTCATTTTGCACTTCCAGACTGTCTCTAAGAGTTTGTTCGTGTTTCTTCTTGATTTCTTCGAGTCTCGTTATGATTTCCTCGTGATGCCTCTGCATAAATTGTATATCCACGTCACATTGCCGTTTACTTTCTATATTTTGTGACACAAGCTTCTCTATTTTGTTATTAATCTCTGGTATTTCATTCTTTCTAATTCTGTTGAGATAAATATGAAGGCCTCTCCTTATTTCACCGACTACCATCGAAAATGTTTCCCAGTTATGATTGCTGTGGTCTGATTTTGCACACTTGGAACAAATGAATTTGTCACAAGCATCACAAAACATATTGTAACGAAACCGAGGGTATCGTGTAATAAACTCGTGGGCCGCTATTGGGTTTTTTTCTGGTCACTTGGTTGAGGTTTGATACTTCCGTTGGTCACAGTTTATATAACGGTTAATAACCAATTTTTGGTCACTTAATTGGTTAACAGAATGACCAACTTTTGGTCACTTCTTTGGTTGACGTAATGACCAACTTTTGGTCACTTATTTGGTTGACGTAATGACCAATTTTTGGTCACTTAATAGGTTGACGTAATGACCAAATTTTGGTCACTTTAAACAATGTTTCTTAGGAATAACACTTGTTAAAAGTTGATAACATTTATTAAGACGATCAAATGGTTCACTTATAAACACACAAAATGGTACACTGTAACTTGGTTGGTACAACGTTATTTGGTTAACAAAAAGGTGACCAACCGATGGTCAATCCAGGACGTTCCTAATAACTTGGTTCCCTTAATGGTTTCGTATACATAGACTTGGTACCGTCTTATAACCGAAGTATACGGAGTCGTTCCCCAAAGTGACTTAGGTCACTTTTCCCTTACCAGGGAAGGCTGTGTTCTGTCGCTCCCCACAGCCGACTGAAGTCTAAACCCAAAACAGCTGGTTTATATAGACAAAAGTTGTTATGATGACGTAAGAGACAATCAGATACCTAACTTACGTCACAATCAATACAATCAATAAGTTAGCGGGTTTTGACCAACAAAATTACCTATTAAATTAATAACGTTGTATCCATATAAAACATACAAAATACATCACTTTCTCTTTAAATTATACAAGTTAAGTTAATAAAGTCATATTAAATCAATTAGTGTTCATTTCTTTCGTTAACTATTCATTGACAAATATTTACGTAGTTTATAAACATCGGGTTCAGGGTCCATTTTTTCCGAACTTGTAAACAAGAGTTAACCCGAATTTCACAGGTACACTTCGTGAAACGTAACATTACCCCCTTCTTAAGTCGAAACGTCCTCGTTTCGGGGTATTTTATCAATAACTAATACAAGTTCACTGGTAATGTCTTTCAAGATACGCGTTACACGGACATAATGTCATCTGCTTCACCACAAAACAGCTTCATCTGGTCATGATTCACATATTTTGGTTTCTCGGCTGTAGACTTTCTCACTTTGAATACCGAATCGGACACGGCACTTAACACTGTGTAAGGTCCATTCCAATGAACCTTAAGTTTAGGACATCTTCCTTTGGTCCTTGACTTTGACGAAATCCACACACATTGTCCTGGGGTGTACTTAATCTGGTTTGACTTGGTGCCATACTTTCGTTTCTGGTTCTCTGTTGCTTCTATCCATCGGGTGCAATAATCTGAACTGGTAACAACATCCTTGTTACCCTTCTTGGTCCGTGGTAAAGGACCAAGGATGTCGTTGGCCACTTGTTCCAGTGGTTCCCTAGCTAAACATTGACCCGGTTTTCCTCCGACTTCCCTTGGTTGATTCTTCTTTGAGTCACCAACGGTACAGTGTCTGAAATGTTTCTCAGCGTCGTTTGTCTCCTTCTCGTCACGAGGTTCACATAGTTGTCGGTCATCATTATCATGGTGTAAAGCTTCTTGTACGCAAATTTTGAACACAGGATTGTGTTCACTCTTAAGGTCACATGGTAATTTATTCTTTCCCAATGTAAGAGTTCCTTCACCCAAATTCAATTGACAATTATGCTGTTTCAGAAAATCAAGACCTAAAATCATATCTGACTCAACGTCAGCGACGATCACTTTATGTTCGGTAACTTCCTCATCAATACAAATTTGAAGTTCAGTCTGACCTTCTGGTACAACTAAATCACCGTTGGCCATTTGTAAGTTACTACAGTTTGGAAATAATTTAGGTCTCACACATCTTTCTATCGCGTAATATTTCTTTGGGTGGATAACTGTTATAACTGAACCCGTGTCAATGACACAATTAATTTTCACATTGTTAACAAGCACATCAATTGTTAATAAGTTAGTACTGCGAGTATTTGAGTTCTTTATTCCAAAAACATGTGGCCTTTTCTGCTTTGTAGTTGACGTTAGGCCGCCGACGTCAACTACTGTGCGTTTTCCTGGTTCTCAGGTTCTCTGGTCGTCACGTCTTTTACGTATTCTGGTTTTCTTTGGTTTCTGTATTTTTCATTTTTTAGGTGCCGTTGTAGTAACCTGCATTCTCTTTTGATATGACCATCTTTCTTACAATAGAAACAGGGACCTTTCTTGTAAAACTTCTTCTCTGTGTTTTGGTTGATCATGGCTACTAGGTCTGTTTCATAATTATTTCTGTCGGTATGCGCTGGTTCCTCTGTCTGCATACGCACTGCAACTTTATTTCGTCTCCCCCGTGCTTGTTGAAAGGCCTCATACTCCAATGCCAGTCGCACTGCGTCTTCTAGGTCTGTAGGTTTTCCTTGAAACACTGCCCATTCCATTTCTTGGTCATTTAAACTTCCGATGAACGAATCTTTGGTTATCTGGTCGCGGAAACTTAGGGGTGCGTTCGGGTATGACATCCTCGTAAGTCGCTTTATGTCTTGCTTTAATTCTGTGATCGTTTCGTTTTTCTTCCGTATTCTGCTCTTTAGTTGCGTCTTATAGATTTCTGTTTGGTTTTCTGGGTCAAATCTTGCTGCTAGTGCGGTAACAAGGTGACGAAAATTATACCGATATTCTGGTTGTAGGTCACTCAAAACGCTTAGTGCTGGGCCGCGTAGACTGGTAGCTAACTCTAATGCCTTTGTTTCCTCATTCCAGTGGTTCAATTGGGCGATCATGTCGAAATGCACTATATAGTCGTTCCAGTTCATGGTACCATCGAACGTTGCTGGTTTTCTCCCTTTAGGTTCCGGGGTACGCCTGAATCCGTGGTCATGGACTTGTCTTGTGTGACCATAATTTGGTACATCGTAATCAAAGCTGCACATGGTCGGCTGAAATTCGTTGGTCCTAGCATTGGTAGTGTAACTTCGTGGTAACGTCGGGTTTGACCAACTTGTCCTAGTATGTTCGTAATCACGAAAGTCTTCATACGCATTTTGTAGAGAAGTATTTCTGTATGGTCGATGTTCACTGTGTATTTGGTCATCTTTGGACGTAGTACTGGTACCGGATTGAACGCAATTTTGGTCTACATATTGGTTGTTACCACTCGTTGGTCTCACTTGAGATTCTAATTGGTTCATTTGGGACTTCAAAGTTTTTAATTCTTGTAGAATTATGTGTAGACTGTCGTTGGTACATGCGTTGACTGCGCTGCCGTCTCCTATCTGGTCGTTGTTATTAACCCGCAAAAGAACTTCTTTGCTTGGAGTACCGTCGATAAACTGTGGTTCTTTTGGTTCTGTATTATGGTCACTTTCCTCCACCAATTTTTCGTTCCTTGACATCTTTGTAATGGTTTATGTTCACAATTCACAGAATAGCGGATCCCACCGCTGCCACCAATGTAACGAAACCGAGGGTATCGTGTAATAAACTCGTGGGCCGCTATTGGTTTTTTTTTTTGGTCACTTGGTTGAGGTTTGATACTTCCGTTGGTCACAGTTTATATAATGGTTAATAACCAATTTTTGGTCACTTAATTGGTTAACAGAATGACCAACTTTTGGTCACTTCTTTGGTTGACGTAATGACCAACTTTTGGTCACTTATTTGGTTGACGTAATGACCAATTTTTGGTCACTTAATAGGTTGACGTAATGACCAAATTTTGGTCACTTTAAACAATGTTTCTTAGGAATAACACTTGTTAAAAGTTGATAACATTTATTAAGACGATCAAATGGTTCACTTATAAACACACAAAATGGTACACTGTAACTTGGTTGGTACAACGTTATTTGGTTAACAAAAAGGTGACCAACCGATGGTCAATCCAGGACGTTCCTAATAACTTGGTTCCCTTAATGGTTTCGTATACATAGACTTGGTACCGTCTTATAACCGAAGTATACGGAGTCGTTCCCCAAAGTGACTTAGGTCACTTTTCCCTTACCAGGGAAGGCTGTGTTCTCCGAGTCGCTCCCCACAGCCGACTGAAGTCTAAACCCAAAACAGCTGGTTTATATAGACAAAAGTTGTTATGATGACGTAAGAGACAATCAGATACCTAACTTACGTCACAATCAATACAATCAATAAGTTAGCGGGTTTTGACCAACAAAATTACCTATTAAATTAATAACGTTGTATCCATATAAAACATACAAAATACATCACTTTCTCTTTAAATTATACAAGTTAAGTTAATAAAGTCATATTAAATCAATTAGTGTTCATTTCTTTCGTTAACTATTCATTGACAAATATTTACGTAGTTTATAAACATCGGGTTCAGGGTCCATTTTTTCCGAGCTTGTAAACAAGAGTTAACCCGAATTTCACAGGTACACTTCGTGAAACGTAACAATATCTATACGTACACTGTGTTCATTACAAACCGGGATGTGTTCCTGAGGTGATCCAACGGTGTCTTTTGTATCATCAGCCATTGTTTTGTTTATGTTGAAAATTTCATTAATTTTAACTCAGCTACAACTATTTGTGATTTAATGTGTTTGATCGGTACCAACTTATAGCAAGTTTACCCAATGGTTTTTAAGATTAAACAATTACCCGAATTTAAACTACATCCTTTGTAACAAGACAATGAATTCAACATTGTTCAATCACCACCGGCCCATTAAGGTATTGTGCAGTCATAAGCCTGCATAACAATCATTACACCCCTATCCTGTGTCTGCAAAAATTCCCCTCCTTAACAAATTGTAAAATTTCAGTCGATGACAATCTAGGACAGCTGTACATGCTTTCAGAAATCAAATATTCGGCGTGCAAATAAATAAAATTAAGATGCAGGACATATACATTGTATTACATTATAAATATTAAAAATTACAACAATAGTCATGAGTTTCTGACTATACTCAAAAAGCACTTTAAACATAATAGAAAAGCATCAACAGTAAGAATTATTTTTGAAAAATGATCGTAAGTTCAGCTTACTTCGTTTGTGAGATAGCGCTGTACAAAATGGAAGTGAAAAAGTTGCATTGGGATCGATATGTTTTTTGTAAGGGAATGTTGCGCCTTGTGATGTTCTTTTTTTCATTCAAAGCTTTTTTTTCCATTTTTGACAATATTTATAGTTTTTCTAGCGTTTTAAAACCTTACAACAAAAAATGAAATTAGCAGTGTCTAGGACATCTGAACTTAATTCTTCAACGTGTTCATGTTCTACAATGAAATATATATAAAACAAGATAACGAACAGTATTGAAGTTCAGCACTCCATAAAACAATACAAAATAGGAGCAGGGCAAACACAGACCTCCAAAACATCAGAGGTGGGATCAGGTACCATGGAGGAGTGAGCTACCCCTGCTGACCGGTAACACCCGCTGTGTGCTCCTTGTCATGATCGGGAAATAACGGGAAATCCATCGTCAATTCAGTGAATAAATAATGGACTAACAATTAGTATGAAAAAGGTCTGTAAACATTTGACTCAATGATTAATTGTATTTGCTGGCAGTTCATTGTATCGACCATATATCTTACAAAAGGATGACTTTGAATGAGACTTCTGATATTCTTGTTTCATCAACTTGTTTGTCAATATTTAGTTCGCGAATATTAATAACGCTAACCATTAATTTTGCTAAGCATTTGTAAAGAATTTTTTCTCAGTCGCAGAAACTAATCTTCGCGGATTGATTTTTAATTGACGAATAGTGAATAAAATATGACGCGAATAATAGTGGGTTTGCAGTAATTAACCTCGTTTTAGAAATTGTACATACTTAGAGCATGCTCTTGCCTATCGAATCAACTGAGATCTATAAACTCTGCATGCATGTGATGAAAGTAAATTGCTGCATAAGTAAGGGAAGTTGATGATTGACGTTTATCAAACAGCTTGGTTGTTGAATTGTCATTATTTAACGTCTTTTTCAAGTAAAATATCCAAATATGAAACAGATGTGTCAGACTCTGTGGTATCTTTTATCTCAAGCTCACTCTGTGGTATCTTTTATCTCAAGCTCACCGGGATATATTGTATCTATATAAAAATGAAAATAACCATTTTAACTGACAATATACCGTCGATATAACTCAGTGTCGAATAAAAGGTCACAGCCTTTAAAAATGTTTTCTTCTTTTCATCCGTAAGATTTTTGACAAATTCTGATTTATATGAATACACAAATAGGTCTGCTAACAACAGGGCGCAATTGGTGCCCATGGAGACCTCCTGGTCTCAAAATACTGGACGTGTTATTACTCGCACGTGACGTAAATATAGTTTATGACTTTCAATCACTTATTATTAGAGGGCCAAAGATTAGGAAACCCCAATTTTCACAACTGGAGTAATAATTTCATAAACATTATGAATTTTATAGACTACGCCATTCATTCCCGAATTTACAATTAAATAAAGCATTTTATTGTATACTAGTAAATATAATAATTATATATGTATTTACTTTGCATGCTACTACTTGTTTATTTGATATTTGGGATCGATTTTTTGGACCACAAACAAAAAAGATACAATGTACATGAATTCGGGTTATTTTTCTCTATATGATTAGTTGGTGTACATTGCAGCAATCCAGAACGAAAGCCTCTAGATGCAGACTAACGAAAATGTTCCCGTGCTTCTAAATTTAAATACTTTGACAAGTCCTTTAGTATTCCCGACCCAAAGTGAAGAACCATACAATGATATTGAAGTTGGAAAATTAACATCATTTTCTGTCAGCAAGTATTTGAGGAACTCCCCGTCAGGACTCAAGATATGAATCCTATGGTTAAGCGTATCACTTACAAGAATATTAAAGTAGGAGTCACACACCACTCCGTTTGGCTTAAGGGTACTTACCACAAACAAAAAATGGATGCGCGGGTTGATATATATTTTTTGACTGATTTTGATTTGTATTGATATAAATAATCAATCCCTGAAATATAAAGAAAGCGTAGATTTTCCTTGGTGCTTAGATTTGAGATTTTATTTTGCCTTCTATATAATTCCATACAAAATTTTGCACAATTTTTTAACTTTATGACAAAATCTAATAAAATTTTCCCACTCTACTCGGTAAACATTATTCAGGTTGTCAATTTAAATGTAAATCTATGAGAAATAATGCTGATTTCTGAAAAAAGTTTGTTTGTGTTATTTATCCTTAAAGTATCTTGACATGTTCTGTCCACGATAGACAGACTTAGTTCGACCGGAGAAAGACAAGAGAACTAGGTCACCCGTCTTATCACCTGACTGGTTTACAACACAGATGTCTCTATTCCCATTCTGAGCAATACTGGTTGGTTGGACAAAAATCCTGGTCCGACCATCCTCCTGGTATTCATAATCATGGATGAGATCACCATTCATCTTCAGGTGTCTGACCAAACGTCTTCTGCATGGTTGTAATTCAAATGTATCTGATAATTCATCTGTCAGCGTGACCAGGAGTCCCCCATCCAAAGATAAGCAGATTTCTCCAGGCGTTAAGGGTTTAGTGCTGACTATTGTAGAAAGATATCCATATGGAGACAGACTCGAGATGCATTTGTTCTTATAGTCTGTGTAATAAATACAATCATCAGCTTTTACACACACATCTTTGGCATTTATTCCGGATTCGTATTTCTCATTACCTGCTATGTTGACTTTTCTGATTTTTGACGTCATAGAACGAATGTAACAACAATCCTCACTGATTGCCTCAAGAATGAACACTGCATTATTTCCAGGTTGAAATGAGTTTGTTTCAGTAGCATTAATGCAGTTTAATTTCAAAGTGTGTCCAATGATAGATTCCAGTACGTCATCATTTATTTCCCCTCTCATGTATCTCGCAGAGTATTCACAATTCTCTACTTTGAAATCCAAGTCAGTCATTATTCGCTTCAGTTCTCTGTTGTTGGCGATCAAGTTGTAATCTGACATAAAACATGCATTCTTCTCCATCAATTCCATGTGTTTGACCAATTCCTTTCTTGCCGTATTGAATTTTAATATTATACTATTTCCTTGCTGGTTATTTTTGGTCAGATTTTCTCTCAACGTTTGTTCATGGCGCATCTTGATCTCTGTCAACCTTTCTATGGTCTGCTCATAATGTCTTTGCAATTTGTCCATATCCAGTGCACACTGAATTTCATTTTCATTCACTTTAATTGATATTTTTTCAATATTTTTATCAGACTCTGGTAGCTCTTCTTCCTTTATCTTCGTGATGTACCCCAACAGATCTCTCCTTCTTTGACTTGCCACCGTGGCCAAAGTGTCCCAGTCGTGGTTTTTGTGATCCGTTTTTGAAC
>NW_026921755.1:0-10062 GCF_032062105.1 Saccostrea cuccullata | reverse complement strand
TTTGACATTTACACACAGATTGAAATAAAGTGTTGAGTTTATGATACCCTCCCCATCATAGCAACTCAAGTTTGAATGTAGTTCAGAGAAGAGAAAGCGCCAGAGTACACCGCGATATTCTCTGGGATGCTTCAACGTATCTGCATTACAATGCTAACACGGTTACACTTATTGCAATTTATCCTAAATATCATTGACTCTTCCTCCTAGTACTGTATGCTAGACAAAGGAACTGTCACTACATAATATTATCTAAGACCTTCTATTATTGATGTTAGACAACAAGCTAGGAACGAGAATTGAGCCAAGACCTCGAGATTACAAACTTTTGGATGAAACCATAAGAAATGTAAAGACAGAAAGTGCTTTTCATAATAATAAAAGCAGTGTAAAATGAATATAGAAATATAGAATGAATGTAACGCAGGTTGAATAGAATATTTTGTGAAGAATCCAAGTAAGCAAAATTTTAAATTTTAAAACTAGACCTATTGAAAATAACATCATAGTTAGATAGTAGACGTGAAAGCACCTAGCTAGGACGAAAAATCCAGAAATTCTTTTTAAGATTATACATGTAAGTAACGTGCTCACTGCGGAATAGAAAAATAATATCAACAGAGATGTGGATATCTTGCAGATGCATTAGCTTTTAAAAAGGGGGAAAATGATAGGCAAAGAAGATTTGCGAGTCGATTCGTGTTCTGTATGCCCACTGACTAGACACTCATTGCATATGTGACTAAACTATATATGACTACAACTAAAATTCAAAGAAATTTTAATATGTTTCTAACCTATTTTTATTTCTTAAGATGTACGAAAATAAAGCATCAAGTATTTAAGTAATCACGATATAAGTGGAGTGCGAGGACGTTTATATAATAATATGCAATTATATCATACCCATTACTTTTACTTCACAGATCTCTAGAATTGCACCATACTCAGTATCTTCCGGTGAATCGTATGTTGACTCAATGATGACATATCTTGCGGTATGCCTGCAGAGAGCTATTGAAGGATTACTTGGAAAGTATGAAGCAACTGTATTATCCTTGTAACAGCGAGTCCTGTCACTGGTATTTGAAGTTAATGCAGAGGAATTTGACACATCGACATAAAAGTGTCTAGCTCTATGCGGTTTCCATGCAACTACAAAGAAAAATGAAATACAAGTTCAGTTTGTATTTTTAAGAGCTGAAGCTTTTAATCATTTCAGGAAAAGTGCAACTGTTAAAAATCGGCTTTATTGCCCCCAGAAAGCAAACATCTTTTATATATTCGGTACAACATACAATACTTTACAAGTATAATTTTTTTATAAATGGCAATATTATGCATACTAGTAGTAGATATTCTGGATAGATGTGTTCATTTCTATACTGACTGCCTGTGGATGTATGTGATAGTCATTGTTTTACCTGTAATTATAATCTTACGAAAGCCTATTAGAATCAATCTGTAGAAGAAAAAAAAATTAAAAGGCGTTATAACGCCTTTCGAAAAGGCGTAATAACGCAGAAAAAGGCGTTATAACGCCTTTTGAAAAGGCGTTATTACGCCTTTTCATTCCAAAAGGCGTTATTACGCCTTTTAAAAGGCGTTATAATGGCTTTGTAAAAGGCGTTATTACGCCTTTCCATTCTAAAAGGCGTTATAACGCCTTTGTAAAAGGCGTTATTACGCCTTTCCATTCCAAAAGGCGTTATTACGCCTTTCTTAAAGGCGTTATAACGCCTTTCCAAAAGGCGTTATTACGCTTTTCTAAAAGGCGTTATTATATGATACCTTTCTAAAGGGTTATTACGCTTTTTGAATAACCACTATTTTGCATTTAACAGGCTAGTGCTTTTAGTAGCCCCCCCCCCCTCTACTGGCCAAACTCGAGCTCGTGGAGGGACTTCTCGGTAAAACTTTATTTAAATGCAATAATTTGCCACAGTTTTACATACTGCAACAAAACGTTCAGGAACCAAGCAACGAATAGTTAATTATGAAATTTAAACTCTAGCAAGACTTTTCCCCCCAAAAAATTGTGTATGTGTGGAGGGAAGTACCCCATTCGCACTCGTACTACTGGCCTACTTGAAAAGGAAAATGGGAAGGCGTTATTTTATGTTACTAAATATATGAAAGATTTAATCAAAACCATCTTTATTTATGCAATTCTCTATATTCCTGCACATCTCACTGACAAATGTTTGCATTCGTATTAAGAGAAGACAACACTCTACTTATGAAGATCTAGGATATAGGCAGATGTATCTTGGAGCTTAGCTTTCCATGTATTAAAATTCATGTCATTTGAAGATGTTTTTCTCTCTTGGAAAAAAGCAGGCAAACTATTTGCATGGGTATAATGAGCAATGACCCTTGGTAGAGGTGTGCCTTGTATTAAAAAAAGACTGACTTAGTTGGTTCAACATTGAAAATATATGACGCATTTAAAAATCTTTTTTCCTGGAAATCTAATTGCTATCTGTTTAAATTATTTTTTGAGAATTAAATTAGTCCTATATCTAATTGTGAAATTCATGTCCCAAAGGTAAGATTTCTGCAATACCCCCCCCCCCACCCCCCCGGTTGGGCTAAATATGTTAAGTCATGTATTGAAAATAAAAGGCGTAATAACGCCTTTTGGAAAGGCGTAATAACGCTTTTTAGAAAGGCGTAATAACGCCTTTTGGAAAGGCGTTATAACACCTTTTGAAAAGGCGTAATAACGCCTTTGAAAAAGGCGTAATAATGCCTGTTGGAAAGGCGTAATAACGCCTTTTGGAAAGGCGTTATAACGCCTTTTAATTTTTTTCTATAGATTGATCCTAATAGGCTTTCGTATAATCTAATATACTGAAAGGAAAAAGAAATGCAAGGTAGCATTTTATTCGATATTTTTTTGATCGCAGGATCAAGAATTACGAAAATTGGCCAGATGAGAATGTTAGTTAGTATGAACCAAAATCAGTATTCAGAATTACTCAACCGTAAAATTATGACACGTAGGGAATACGCCAAAAGTCCAATACACGTGCAAATTGAAGACGACGAGTTTGTCAACAAATCTTTTTGTACCATTTAATGCACTAGAGGTATACACATTGTTTTTCATTATTTACAGACGATATGAATTTCTTGCAATCTTGGTACAGTTTACCGGAGTTCAGTGGGGTTGTGTTTTCTATTTGCCTAAGTAAGAAAAAGGGCAACAACGAGTTACTGAGCAGTTTCTTGTAAATGTGCACCCATAGAACGTCTTACCAATTGTCAAAGAGGACCAGGAATGGTTTCCAACCAACCGTGAAGATAACGTTAACGCGAAATAGAGTCTCTTTACGATCAGGTTAGTGGACAGTTGCGAAATAGCGTACAGCGAACAGCGGACTTCGGACTTCAGACATTTAAAGGCGGACTTCTCTAAGGGAGTGGTTTAAAAAATTAATAAATATAAATTTATATAAAATCATCTGAATATGTATAGGCCTTCGATAACTATGAAACATTTAAATCGAAGAATTTTGAAATTCGTATTTTGATTGGTTTAATTAGAAAGTTTGCAAAAAATTTATTTGTGAATATCGAACTGTTAGTATGCATTATGAAACTGAAAAGTATCAAATGTAAACTACTGTAACGTGCAACGCGGCCGAGCTTGGTGTGTGGTGATATGACTTGTATCACCAGGCGTTACACTCAGGTTCGTTAACCTGTTAACTCAGGTTTTTGTCGACCAAATAAAATATAAACACAAATATATACAGATACAATAAATCAACGGGTTTCTTCTTGATTGGATAACCACTAGCTGTGGTCAACGGGTGTCTCCCGCAATGAATTTCTTCGTTCCTGCCACTCCACTAGTACTGCTGCATCTTGGCACTTCCCCCACTTGAAATTGTGGTATGCCACCTCTCTCTACAACCAAGTGACTGCCTTATTCAGGTCTTACGTACATTGGTGTACTGTGAAACATTCAGCCGTTCATCCCCTGAACCCGTCTGCCTTATTCAGGTCTTACAACCGTATGCAAGAGAAGAAACAAACTAATGTTTATCCACTCCGTCACCAGAGAGGTCCCCTGAGTTCCCGTAACACAGCATGTGTTACCTCAGTGCAGCTCTAGTACATAGGCAGTTTCATACTACTTGTATGATATGCATGAGAATTAATATTCTTTAGTGTTTAAGAATTTATATAAAAACGTAGGTCTAACACTTATACGAAACTAAACAACAACCATTTCCGTTTCACTACAAACAACTACAATCTCAGAAAATGAATTTTACAGACGCTATATTCCAACTTCATATTAAAATGTTTCTTACTTGCAAACTGAAGGTATAACTTCCGATCAATGTGATTTTTTTTAGATTTTGTTTATTTGATAATGAGAAAAACGGCGTCAATATTGTCTAAAAAACTGGGTAAATTGTGCCCCAAAATGAAAAGTACATGTATGCAGTCATGGTAAGTTTTTTCTTTCCTCTTTTGTGGCATGGTAGTTTCTATACCTGGAATAACGTACGCGTTGAGATTGAAGGGTTTAGCTATTAAATAGTAGATGTTTTATGCCCTGCATGCACAAAATATTGTCAAAAATTACTTGCATTATACTTTTCAACAGGCGCGTAGCATCGTTTTTGAAAGTGGGGGGGGGGGGGGCAACCAGAGAAGAAAAAATACTTACCCGTAAGAGTTGACAAGCAAAAAAAAAAGGAAAGTTTCCCAAACTTGAAAATCCTATTTAGGTGAGGGGGGGGGGGGGGTAATGGCCAACTTTTTTCAATGCAAACTTCCTTTCACTTTCAATCTTTTAGCATCCAATCATCCAATGCTACATTTCCTTGATAACACTATAGTGTGTTAAGAAGTAGGGGGGGGGAACCAACCTCTCAATGGACATTTTCAATAGTAAAGTAAAGGTAATGTTGGCCAAAAAAAAGTGGGGGCAGCCCCCCCCCCCCCCGTTACTGCCTGTTCAGTTCCCATTTGCCTGGCTTTTGGCGTTGGAAAATGAATTGAGTAGAAAGCATATATTTTTTTCAAAACTTGATTAAATATTTTACTGTATAAAAACTGATACTGATCCAGTGGACAATTTAGAAACCAAGTTTAATGACAATAAATAAAAGCTGTCTCTCAAAGATATATATATATATATATATATATATATATATATATATATATATATATATATATATATATATATATATATATATATATATATATATATATATATATATACTAATCAAAATTTCTAAGTCCCCACTTAAGTTTTTGTTTTACACTGCTTTTATAATAAATAATTCAGACAGTATAAATTGAAAACTATACAAGATTAAATGAAGCAAAATATTTTTTCACTTTAAAATTTAATTATATTGAAGGACTTTAACACAAAATGCAGAGGAGTGAAGGTACCCTAGAATTAAAAATTCGCAACGTTCAATACTGTTTCTATCCTCCGTGCAAACGAATTAAGATCAAGACAATTGCTTCTCAAAGAGTTTAAACAATTAAAGAAAAATCTTTTTGGAAGGTTATTCCATGCATGAATTAGGTCGTCCTCTATATTTCCGCCAGATTCTGCGGCTGGAAAAGCGCTCAATCTCTGGTCCATCTTGTCCCCTTCATGTTCTATAGGGTTGAGATGTGGATGACATTGAAGCTTACCGAAATTGTTTGTACCCAATTATTAATCCTACAGTACATAAGGTCTTCTTAAACGAATTCCCCACCTTTCCAGTTTGTTTCTAATAATTTGGAGAATTCAGGAGACTTGAATTAATTTTTAATGAGTGCAGAGCAATTGCACGTGCAGATAGGTTCCTTCCTCAATAGTTAGTAATTCTAATGTAGTAGCCCTGTTGATGTGTCGTTGCAGTACGTGTTTAAGCTTTGACCATGGGCACTTCCGGTTCCGGTTTGAGTGAATTTCCGGATAAACTCTAAGGGGTTAGGTGGTATTTCTTGAAAATCTAGCAATTTTTAATGATTATAAGGAATACAATAAGCTTTGTGCATCTTCCTGACGGTATTTTAAACGGTTTTACATAAAATAAACAAATACAAACGAAGGAAATACAACTTTCCTTTACTACCATCAGCTTGGACCATGGCAACTTCACTTGCACATTGTCGTCCGTACATACACGGCATTTTAAAAAAGCTTTTTTCTGTTTTTCCTAAACAACTAAACATGGAGAACACATGGCAATTTAAATAAATGGAAGATACACCCGAAAACATATGAAACTTGCACTTCATGCTTTTTAACAAAAAGGGTCATGGATGAGTAATTACACATTCGATTTCAATTTTATTTGGTCGTAACAGGCAATCGTCGAAAAATTTAGTCAAAATTGTGAACAACTAGTTAATTAATGTTAAGGTTTTTAAATACTTAAAATGATAAAAGTGGGGACTTAGAAATTTTGACGAGTATATATATATTTATTTATTTTGTTTAATATTGGATAAAAGAAATGTTAAAGATGCTAAAAGATTAATGTCTCCAGTTTTTTGATATTTTTTTTTGGGGGGGGGGGGGCATCTTACCTGAAAAAATGTTTGACAAACAGAAAAAGAATATTCTAAACTCGAAAATTCCATCCTCAGGGAGGGGGAGTGTGTGTGCGAAAGGGGGGGGGGGAGTAATTTTCATCTTTTAGATACATTTGCATTAGATAGTTTCACTGTCTATACAAGCGCTGTACCAAAGAATGTGTGCTTGTGGAAGGTTGGGTTCAACTGGCATTTTAATTAACGTTTTATACCCTAATTTATTTTGTTAAGCCAAATTAGAATTTGAGTTACGATACTATAAGTCTGTATGTAAGCCTCGCTTATTTAAATGGATTAAACCAGGTAATTGAAATCGGTTTAAATCTGAGAAAGCTAAGTAGATCAGGAGTCTGCATCATGTTTCCTGCAAAGTCAAATGTACATCACTCTTTATTTATTTCAAATTCGATATACATTAGGGCACATCCTTTTCTCTTCTTTTCGGAGGGGGGGGGGGTGTAAAAATAGGCATATAGAAAACAATTTTTATAACGGAAAAATCTTGAAAGTCAAGTATTAAATTTAATTCACCTCAAATGTTTACCTTGTGTTTCTTTTTCCTTTCAGTATATTTACATGTACAATCCAAATACAGAATGTACTCCTGAGAACATTTTAAAAACCGTCTAATTAGACAATCAATCAATTACTGAAGTAAATCATTATTGTTTCTTCGCCTTTCAAAAAATATTTTAAGTTTTAATTTACTTTTTGCACAAGTAAAAATCAAATGTGTCCTTCTCAACTACAGCAGTTCATCTACTTCCCATCAACTACATATATATTTTGTCCCACCGTCCTCCTTTCCCTCCAAATCTTAGAGAAGATATAATATTCGTAATAAGATACCTAGATCACGTACATTCAATTGAAAATGAACAAACAACTAAAATAAACACTGCGTAGTAATATAGGGGACTTAGTTATAACGACAGACTAACAGAATTTTTCGGTAAACAGTCTTATTTCGAATTTTTGTAAACGAGGGAATTTTTTAAGAAAACTGAAAGTTACTGGTCTGAGGTCTGAAGATTGGCGTTAGTAGTATACGAAGTTTAAGAAGATCCAGTGAAGTATACGTTTCAACCATGCTTGATTTTATATCATTTAATGAATAATGTGTTGTTTAATTTTCCTAGGAATTTTTTCTGAAGATAGAACAGAAATTCCTAAAACACAAATTGTGTACAAGTACATGGCATTGAGACCATAAACTGAGATAGATATAGGCTTAAGTCAAAAGCAAGATTTTAATACCCTGAGATTTATTTGATTTTTGTACTTATATAGTATCATGCATGTAAAAACATTTAAATTAAAAAGTATGATAAAAAAAATTCTGTTTTTATCAAAAATATTAGTAAAGTTTCATTGATTTGCATTTTTGACGACGTAAGTCTGTTCTCAGGTCATGGTCTTGGAGCCTGGACACGGACCTTTCCGGGTGTCAGATTAATATGTATTATTTGTGTAGATAAAGTGACATGGATATTTTTATGTATAGGGATAAAAAATTATAGGGATAGTATTTGTTTCGTCAACGATATTACCGTCAATTTCCCTTACCTATGAAGCAATATACAGACACGTGCCATAAGTATTCGGTCAACATGTCGGTTTGTTTACGCTTGAAAACGAAAGCGTGAAATTTCAAACATTCGCTGTAATGAAATAAAGTAATAAAAAATATAAATTACGTTAAACTTGTTTATACTTCGTAAGATGTCCCTTGAGCCTGATTACATTCAAAATTCTGTTTGATATGGACTTGTATAGGTTCTGAACATAGTTAGGTCGGATGCTTGTCCAAATGCCCCGAATTTCCTCCAAGAGATCGTCTTTAGATTTAATGAAAGAAATGCGTGTCTGAAGCTTTCTTTTTATCAATAGCCAAATGTTTTCAATAATGTTGATATCTGGCGACTGGGCAGGCCAACTTAAGCAGTTTATTCCATTCTGGGCAATGTATTCTTGAGTAGACCTTGCTCGGTGAATGGGGGCATTGTCGTCCTGGAAGAAATATCTACCCCTAGGAAAATGTCGAGCAATCACTGGCCACAGGTTCTCTTCCAGAATGTCCTGATATTTTTGTGGATTTATGTTACCATTTACCGGTGTAATTGTCCCAACACCATTCCAAGAGATACACCCCCATATCATTACTTCATACCTGGGTTGCGATGTCCGGGGTTGCACAAGATCGGGTCGCCAACCTTCGTTTCTCTTGCGCCAAATATGAACCCGCTGGTTGTGTCCAATCATTATCTTGCTCTCGTCTGAGAATATCACTTTATTCCAGTTATTCTGAACTGTCCACCGCCTTTTCTCTCTGCACCATGCCAGTCTCTTTCGTCGGTTAACCTCTTTCACAACAAGTTTTTTCTTACTTACACATCTTCTATATTCATGATCATGCAAATGACGCTGAATAGTCCGCTTACTTACAGTTTCACTTTCAGTCCTGCCTTCATTTAATTTTGATTTAATATCACTTAAAGACTCCCGACGATGCGTTTTCACAAGTCTTTCTAAACCACGGTAATCCCTTTCTTTCATTTTCGCCGGCCGCCCACTTCTTGGTTTGTTTTCCACTGACCCTGTGGCAAAAAACTTTCTTGCGACATCGATAACTGTTGACTTTGGAATTTTCAACATCTCACTGACCTTGTGACGAAAAAGACCACTCTGTATCAAATCTATAATGATATTTTTCGCCTCAATCCCAAGCTCCTGCCCTGTTCGACCCATATTTTCAAATTCGTAATTCTGACAACTTTCGCTAACTACAGACGACAACAAATGATCATGTGATACATCGTGTGACTAAATATCTAAATTTATTAACACTTCGTCATCGATGACGTGTAGATACAAAAACAAGAGACTCAAAGTATGTACTTTCGTTTTCAAGCGTAAACAAGTCGCCATGTTGACCGAATACTTATGGCACGTGTCTGTATCTTCATCAGCTGCATACGGAGTGTATATATCTCATTGATCCGATACGCAAGAGCATGCTATACGTATGAACAATTTCAAAACGACGTAAATTATTGACAAGCAGGTTGATGAAACAAGAATATCAACAGTGTCGTTTAACGTCATTCCCTAAATTTTATGGTCGATACAATAACATTGTCAGTAAATACAATTTATCATTGATGCTGACTGACTTTTTTCATACTAATTTTTAGTCCATTATTTATACACTGAATTGACGACGGATGTTCCCGTTATTTCTCAATCATGACAAGGAACACACGGCGAGTGTGACCGGTCAGCAGGGAATGCTCACTCCGCCATGGCACCTGATCCCTTCTCTGATGTTTTTGAGGTCAGTGTTTGCTCTGCTCCTATTTTATATTGTTTTATGGACTTTGATATTGAATACTGTTCGTTATCTCCATATCCTTCTTTATATGAGAAATGGTTGTCATTAATCATTTTTAATCCTGATTTTATTGAACAATCCTTTTATTTCACTCAATCATTTGTTAA